>NW_027533089.1:5183933-5354524 GCF_008692635.1 Crocuta crocuta | reverse complement strand
TTGAACTGATTTTTCTAAGAGTTTTTATTTTTTAATTATAATTCTAAATATATTTTTATATGTAAAACTAACTTAATCTTAAATGAGCCTAATAAGTTTTGAGAACATAATGCAATATAGAACTAAACTTTAGACTAAAACATATCCATGAATATTTTGGCATATTAGGCTTTATATAGAACTTAGGTAATAAAAATCATTAGATTTAGGATTTTAGCTAATTTAACAAAGAGAAAAAGTAAATAACAATGTGTTCTTTCCATTTTAAGTTATAAATACATACGCTGTATTTGAGAAAATTACAGACCTTAGATTAAGAATTCCCAACGTGTAAGAATTAATTTAAAAACTATTGATATGTATACTATTTTTATCCTGATTTATTTTAAGTTAGCCAAATTAAGGCAAAGATCCTTTTAACAGATAGTTATATGCTTTTACAGTGAAAATCTTGAAAATTATAAAATACATCTACAACAATTTGAATTCTGAATAACAGTACTTTTTTGGATACATAAATTGCAAATATCATCTCTGGCTCTATGTCTTGTCTTTTCATTTTTTCAGTAGTGTTTTCCATGAAGAAAATATATTATTTTTAATGAGGCCCAGTTTATTTATTATTCCTTTATGGTTAATAGTTATTACCTTTTGTGTCCTCTTTCAGAAATCTTTGACTTCCTCAAGGTATGATATTATATTTCTATATTTTTTCATAAAACTTTATTATTTTTGCATTTCACATTTAGATGTTCAATCTTCTGGGATTGATATTTTCATAAGATGTGAAATGAGAAATCACACCATATAAGTAATCAATTAAATCAGTACTAATTATTGAAAGAACCATCATTTTCCCACTAAAATTAATCTTTTCCATAAGGTAAATTACAGTGTATATGTGATCTGTTTCTGGAGTCCATTATGACCCACTACTCAATTTCCTATACTTGTGCCAGTTTCACATTATTTTAATTACTTATACCTATAAAAAATAAAGAGCTCCTACAAATAAATATAAAAAAGACAAACAGCACAATGAAAATAAGCAAAAACTAATATAAACACTGTATAAAAGAGAATATCCAAAACTGCTAATTAAAAAAAAAAAAAACCAATATGCTGAATATCACTACTCATGAGAAAGATGCAAATACCATTACTCACTGTGAAAATGCCTAAAATGTAGATCATATAGCACACTTTTGAGTATAAAAGGCAACTGAGGCACTGCTGATGGAACTAAATTGCTACAACACTTTGTAAAGCTTTTTGAAGTATTTTCAAAAGCTGAAATCATGCCTAGGAATATACCCAGAACAAATTTATAATAGGTTCACCTAAATTCATGTACAAAAATGTTAATAGCAACATTATTCAAGATGGCCCCAAACCAGAAAAAAGTCAAATATCCATCAAGGTGGAATATATAAATAGGTCATTATATATGAATACAATGGAAAACTACACAGCAATAAGAATGAACAAACTACATGGGGCACGTGGGTGGCTCAGTCAGTTAAACCACTGACTTCAGCTCAGGTCATGATCTCATGGTTCCTGAGTTCAAGACCCATGCTGGGCTCCATGCTGACACCTCAGAGCTTGGAGTCTGGTTCAGATTCTGTGTCTCCCTGTCTCTCTGCCCCTCCCCTGCTTGTGCTGTCTCTAAAAAATAAAAAAAATAAAAAATAAATTAAAAAAAGAATTAAAAATAATATTAAAAAATAGGCAAAATTATAATGAATAATCCAAAAAGGAAAAAGGAAAACATTTACATGAGAATAAAAAATAATAAATATTCCTGAATGAATTTAACAACAGAGGCATATGATTTGTGCACTGAAAAGCACAACACCTCAAGATAAAAATTAAGGAAGACAAAAATAAATGGAAAGACATCCCATGTTCATGGATTAGAAGACTTAATGTTAAGATGGTACTACTTCCTAAATTGATCTAAAGAGTCAATGCAATTCCTGCCAAAATCCCAGCTGACATTTTTTTGCAGATTTTGCCAAGCTGATCTTAAAATTCAAATAATAACAAAAGGGACCAGAGTAGTGAAAACATTCTTAAAAACAGAAGTGCAAAGTTGAAGGATTCATTTCTTAATTTCAAAACTGACACTAAAATTAAAGTAATCAAGACACTGTGGTACTAGTGTTAAGAATGGAAACACAGAGCAACATACATCCACAAAAATATTTGTATACAAACGTTCATAATACTGTTATTCATAACAGACAAAAAGCAGAAAAAAGCCAAAAGTCAAAAAGCCAATAGAATCATATACGTGGTATACTGATACAACAGAATATTACTTGGCCATAAAAAGGGAAGTTCTGATACATGCTACAATATAAATATACTAAGTGAAAAAGCCAGATACAAATGGCCACATTGTATAATTCCATTTTTATAAAATGTCCAGTATAGGCAAATCCACAGAGACAGTAGGGAGATCAGAGGTTGCCAAAGACTGGAGAGAGTGGAGGTAATGAGTGCTAATGGTACTGGGGTTTCATGGGGGACATGAGAGTGCTCTAAAATAGTGGTAAAATAGGCACCACTCTGAGTATATAAAAACTACTGAATGATACACTTCAAAATGGCCAACTTTATGATATGTAAATATATCTCAATAAAGCTCTTGCTTTAAAAACAGGCAAAACTAATCAAGATGTTAGAAGCTGGTGGATACTCCTACAGTAGACAAAGGACAGTCTTGTGGGGCATTGTTTAATTCATTTTGTGAAAAATATGGAATTGCCCATTTAAGATCTATTTTTCAATATGTAATCACAGTGCAATAAAATGTTTTTAGAAGAGAGTTTGAATTCTGGTTAAGAAATCATAATGCCTCTGTGTGTGTATGTGTGTCTCAAAATAACTAAATAAACTTAAAAAAAGGAAGGTGCTTGGGTGGCTCAGTCATTGAGTGCCCTATCTCTTGACTCTGGCTCAGGTCATGTTCTCATGATTTGTGAGACTGAGGATTGAGCCCGGTATCAGGCTCTATGCTAATAGCAAGGAGCCTGCCTGGGATTTTCTTTCTCCGTCTCCCTGCCCTCCACCCCCCCACCCCCATCAGCACTCTCTCTTTCTGGGTGTTTCAAAATAAATAAATAAACCTTAAAAGATAAAATTTTAAAAATGATAAAAAAAGAAAAAAGAAATCATAATGCAATCATGTAATACTACAGTTAAAGTTTGAAAAGGCATATACAGAAGTNAAAAGAAATCATAATGCAATCATGTAATACTACAGTTAAAGTTTGAAAAGGCATATACAGAAATTCAAAATATCTAACAGTAAATATTAGCTACCAACCAATAATCATAAAATAACATTTTATAATTTATTAAAATTTTCAATGAAAAAGCCAATCTTGTAATGGAGTCTAACATCCTTATTGAAATTAAATCGTAACTCAGATTATAATAAAATGTTGAATAAAATAAAATTCAACAAAATGTTAAATAAATGATCTTTTAAGTTACAATTTTCAAAAGAGCTTCAGTTAAGGGATATATTTCTTTTGAATTTAAAATAATTAAAAAAGATATTTTTTAAGTATTTGTGTATTTTATTTTGAATATGCTGGTTTTATTTTAATGTCTATTTATTTATTTATTTTGAGAGACAGATCATGAGCAGGAAAGGGGCAGAGAGACAGCAGAGAAAATCCCAAGCAGGCTCCACCACTGTCAGCACAGAGCCCGATGCAGGGCTCGAACCCATAAACCATGAGATCATAACCTAAGCCAAAACCAAGAGTCAGTCACTTAATCAACTGAGCCACCCAGGCATCTCGAATATGAAATTTTCTTAATAGAATACAATAAGTACAAGGAATAAAAGAAATTTAAATATAAAACAGGATTTTTTTCAATACTTCTTAAATTTTTCTATTAAATATGCACTAAGATTTTTTTCCTCCTAAAATTGTTTGCCATTGAGTTCATGAAACTTTTCATATTTCAAATTATCTAGAATATTTACAATCATCACTAGGTTTTCTTTACTTTTGCACACCCAAGGAGAAGCATAACAATGTACACACAGTAATAAAAAAATAAAGCCATGAAATAAATACAGTTATATCGATTTGCTACATGCAGCCTACAACATAGCTTAATGTTAACAACTGCTACTCAACTATTGCCTTTTGGGGCAAATGAATACCTAAAAAGATCCAAACACAACTACTAGGTATATGATCTTTGGAATATACTATTTTTAACCTTAATATAATTGAACTTAATAATATATGACAAGTATCTATCTATAATTCTAAACACATCTCATCATACAATTTTTTAAATTGTATAATATTCCAGTGTATCCATCTGCTATCATTTATTTAGCCAATTTCTTTTCAGTTTGTTAATGATATTATCAGGATAGGAATAGATGGCTGAAAATTAATTAAAAGCTTATAAAGTATTTTAAAAAGAAAAATAAATGTTCATTGACTGAGATTATTCTGGTGTAACTCAAATTTTCTTCACCTAAAATGCATTCAAAGTATATGACTACCATATTCTATGGTATAGTCAATGACTACTCAAATTCAAGGTTTCTAACTCTAATTTCATTCATTTTCCCCAATTTAACCATTAATAGAAAACAATGCATATTTTCTCTTTGGCCATATAATTCTACTTACTGCCTCTGCAACTAGATTTGCCATCAACCCAACTCCCATCGATATAGATGAATCACTACTAAGGGTTACATTTAAATCTTAAAATGAAAAGTTTCATCAACTTTTTTTTTTCAAACCTTACTTGATTCTTGATACAGAAAACAGCACTTATCTTTAATTCGATGCTTTCTCCAAGGATGGTTTATAAATCAGATGTGGGAATAAATATTTCTATTTAATTGCTATGAGTATATTTGTGAAATCTCTAATTTTAAATATATACATACATACACACATACACATATATATGTTTCTATTAAATGGAGTTATTTCACAGAAATAAATCTGTCCCTTGATAGGATAATTTTGTTTTGTATGGTTGAAAATCTTTGAAACTTTGCATTTACTAACAGGGATTAACAAAATCAAACACTGTATCTGAATCTCTTTATTTAAAAACAAACGTTTTGAATTAGGGCACTGTTTTTAAGGCCCACAATGCTATAGGAAATGTGAGATTTAATTGTTAAAACCCATGGAAGAGCCTGATAATTGCACTACTGTAATTAAGAGAGAATTTTAAGATCTCAGTTTAGCCATTTAAAGTTACTCCCTAGACTAGAGCAATAATGCTCATGGCAAAAGTCACAGATAACAAATATTTAAGGCAGCCTGCTACAACAGTGTGATAGTAGCTTTAGAATCAAAAGCAAACACAGATGAAATCCACAAAAGCCTCTTGTCATCCCAATATCCATGTATGAAGTACCCTGGGAAAAGCTGTAAAATACAATGCAATAAAAAAAAATCAGCTTTTACTATTTCTTATAATATATAAATCCTTTCCCAAAAAAGTTAATCTGATAAATTTTTGATGAAAATTAAAAGGTCATTTTACAGTAAAATCCATGGGTAGACTACCTTTTACAAACAGAATTCTTGTGGAAATTTTCCTTTTTCAGATTTATATTTTTTTAAAAAATATGTGTTTTCAAAATCTCCCATGGGTCCAGATATATACAACAAATGCATTTGCCTCCTTTCCTATGCAGTGAATTGAGAGGATAAAGAAAAAATAATTTGTTTGTTTCTTCTGGACCTGAAATCTTTCATGACCTCCCTCCTCTTTACCACTCTCACTGAAATTTTAATGTTTATTTATTTTTGAGAGAGAGAGAGAAAAGATAGAGAGCACGAGCAGGGGAAGGGCAGAGAGAAAGGGAGACACAGAATCCAAGGCAGTGATTTTATCTGAAGTGGTTAAAATTACATATTTTGCCATAAGGTGGAATGAAAACTCAAAATGAGTATTAGGTTGACTAAAAGAAAATAATGCTCTATGTGTCACACTCCCTGGGTCTGCACAAAGTTTAATGGGCCCAATAGATTAATAAAGAAAAAAAGTAAAACCCTGTAAGCATTTAAATGGTCTGTTACCTTCACCAAAAATACTTCTGTGTCCTGAAATGGAAATCAAATCCAATATTTTTTTTCAAGGACAATATTTCAAAGAAGAGATATATGAGTTTAATTATAATTCAGACAAACATTATTCTTTTACCATAATGAGAGAACCATCTCCAGCCGCTAATATCTTTATCTGTGCATCCTATCCATAAATAAAATTAAGCATCAGATCCACTGGGTGAGAGGCAAGCAGACTTACTCTTATATCCACCATTAAGAACATGTCTCTAACATTAGGGCCAGCTATAAGTAAAGTGTAGTCAGTGTCCTATGGAAGTCTATTCTTGTCCTAGTTCACATGAGTATGATTCTGAAAAAAATTATAAACTTATTTTTTATGTAACAAATATCCTACTCTGTTGTTCAATGTTGGGAATTCTATATTGTAGGGCAGGACTATCCCAGAAGACAATTTCAAGTATAAGTAAAACATGGGGGACTTAATTTCCAGGGTACAAAAACCTTCCAAATAATTCTAAAAAAATTACCTTGTCCATGGTGATGACTTACATTTCCTTCTTTTCAAGTGCCTAATAATTTCCTTTGATCAAGGTAATTGCATGAGAAAGCTGCAACCATCACAGCAGAAGCAAGCAAGTATTTGTAGGAAAGAAAGAAGGGAAAGGCAAAGGGTGAATAAAAGGAACAGGGGACACACAGACAGAATGAATCAACAAACTATCCTCAAATCAGGGGCGCCTGGGTGGCTTAGTCGGTTAAGCGTCCGACTTTCGCTTGGGTCATGATCTCGCGGTTCGTGGGTTCGAGCCCCGCGTCGGGCTCTGTGCTGACTGCCAGCTCAGAGCCTGGAGCCTGTTTCAGTCTGTGTCTCCCTCTCTCTCTGACCCTCCCCTGCTCACTCTGTCTCTCTCTCTCTCTCCTAGAAATAAATAAAACATTAAAAAAAATAAAAAAATAAAAAATAATAAAAAAAAACAAACTATCCTCAAATCAGCAAACACAAGAACAAGAAAAATCAGTGACGAGATTCTGGAACAAGAGGCAGGCTATGAGCCTACAACTATGACACATGGGAAAAATGGAAGGACATGAAAGATAGTGGATTGAGTGCGGACCAGGTTTGCTATTTGCTAGAGCAAGCAAAGGTTATCCCTACTTAATTAGTAGGAAACTGGAAATTCCTATCAGCATCCATGGTAAACTTCATAGTTTTTTGGCATATAAAAATGAATTATAGGGGCGCCTGGGTGGCTTAGTCAGTTAAGCGTCCGACTTTCGCTTAGGTCATGATCTCGCGGTTCGTGGGTTCGAGCCCCGCGTCGGGCTCTGTGCTGACTGCCAGCTCAGAGCCTGGAGCCTGTTTCGGTCTGTGACTCCCTCTCTCTCTGACCCTCCCCTGCTCACGCTGTCTCTCTCTCTCTCTCTCCTAGAAATAAATAAAAACATTTAAAAAAATTTTAAAAAAAGATGAATTATAGTAAACTAGCCAAACTTGGGGACCTCTGTGTTAGACACTTTTCTAGGAGCTTTGCCCATTTAATCTTCACAACAACAAAGATATCCATACTTTACAAATGATGAAACAGGCACGGAGAAATTAAGATGATTTTCCCAAATCATACAGCTAGCAAGGGAGCAAGGGATACTGAGATTTGAACCCAACTAGTCTGTCCTCAGAGCTAGACTCAAATCCCTTTGAGACTGCTTCAAAAAAGTAGGCTGGATAAAGTGAATATAATAAATTTCTGAACAGGTCCTCCCCTAGGTGTTAGTTGTGAAATTTAGACACTAGACTATATGGATAATAATAGTTTACTAGTAAGGTGGGCCTAAGTTCTTAAAGAATTCTTATTTCTGTCTAGATGTGCTATCCTTTAAAATGTAGAAAAATAAGGAATCCAAATACACATGTTTAGGCCAAATTAACACCCATAAATATTTTTCATGTAACAGTCTTTATTTGGGTCTGTGACACCACTGTGACAAATATAATGAGCAATTAAATCCCCAAGTGCTCAGATTTTGGCAGCAATTAAAGTACAAACTAGAAACTAACCATCAAAAAGAACTGGCTTTGGAGGCCTCCTGCCAAAGGAATCCCCATGGGTTGAGGGAAGGTCTAGAGTTTCAACTGTGATAGATTTTATAGTGTTTTATATATCATCTGTGTTAAGAATTGTATAAAAGTGTAATAAAACAAATAGAGTATCAGTAGCAACATGGAAACAAAATAACACACAAGGAGATCTCTAAATGTTAAAAAATTTAAATAAGATTACTGAGTTATCTTTGCTTAAACTATAACAAATGCAACCAAATATCTACTGATTCATATGCTAGATGGAGCTGGAAATAGGCAACAAAGTTAGCAAATAACATTATTAAATTAAAAAAAATCAGGATATTATCATACGACTTAATTTCCACAGGACTGCATTTCCTTTATGAAATAATCACAGTAACTAAAACTAAATAGGTTGGATCTAATATTTACATACTAACCTACATTCTAAAAATTAGAAAACTACTTTTAATAAATGAAGAAACTTAGCTCTGTTATTAGTAAGGTCACAGAGAGTTGATGGCATAGCTACTGAAATTAAGTCATAATTACCAAATCATAAAACCTCAGGTTAATCAATTACATTTCAATTCAGAATAAATTCTTGAAATTCTACTATGCCAGGCATCATACTAAGCACCAGGTATATAAAGATAAATAATTCCCCAACTTAATCACAATCTAGTGAGAATACAGAGAAGAGAGAGGAATTCATTCTCTTAGAACAGAGATTTCTAGAGGTTTACTACTTCTGATTCCTTCACATGTCTTTGAAAGGGATCAAATGTTTCAGATTAAGAAAAGAAAAAAGAAAAGAAGACTAAGGTAGTAGAACTGACTTTAGCCTCAGATTGCAGTGCTATTGCCTGCCTACTAGATATTTGTCCTTAGGCAGGATATTTAACTCAGTTACTTACCTTCTAGGGCTGTAGGGATATCTCTATGCCCCTATTCAGCAGGAAGAAGTTACAGAAGATAAGACCTTCCACCCTCAGTAGCCTTAAAGATTTAGGGGTCAAAGTTGTTCAGTGGGGAAAATGATGGGAGATAAAGAACAAAGGTCGGACTTTGTTGCAGTTAGTAGTCTTCTGGCAGGATTCCTGAGGCATACAGATTTAACATTTCTACATCTCCCTCAAAGATTTCCTTTAATGTTTTACCACTATAGCTTTGCTCTGGTTAGTGTTACTTCTTTCTGATAACTATAAACATCACCCCCCTCCCACAAACAATACATGACAGGAATCATCCTTCAAACATCTACATACGATATATATCTGAATGGTCTCATGACTAATATCTAACTATACAATAGAAAATAACCTTATCTTAACCTTAGCCCTTCAAGGTCCTGGAAGCCTTGCTTCCAAATTTATTAGATATTTACACTATCCCTAACTCCCATTAACAAAAAAGTATATAACCAGTCACTCTTTACAATACCAGTGTAGCTCTTTCTATCCACGGATACTGTCCCCATGCTATACTAAAAGCACTTTTTTGCATGGAAAACAAAACAAAAAAATTAAGTAAGATAATATACGTAAATCATTTAATACACTGAATAAGAGCTTTTAAATAAACGATGAAAGAGGAGGAAAAGAATAAAGAGAAGGAAAAGTATCTATTACCCAGGATAACCCTAGGGGATCAGATATAATAAAGTGAGGTAGAAAAATGTGTGTCTTTCATGTTTTCCAGGTGATTGTTAGAAATAGTAAAAAAAAAATACAGTCCTTATGGGAAAAAAAAAAGATTTTTAATTTTTTAGTCACAAGACCTGTGAGAATATAATAAAAATCATGATCCTTTCCACTTAAAAAATTAAATATTCACACACATGTACCATATTTAAAAAATACAATTTTGAGGCGCCTGGGTGGCTAAGTCAGTTAAGTGGCCAACTTCGGCTCAGGTCATAATCTCTTGGTCTGTGGGTTCGAGCCCCGCATTGGGCCCTGTGCTGACAGCTCAGAGCCTGGAGCCTGTTTCAGATTCTGTGTCTCCTTCTCTCTCTGCCCCTCCCCAGATTGTGCTCGGTCTCACTCTGTCTCAAAAATAAATAAACGTTAAAAAATTTTTTTTAAATACAATTTTTTTTAATGTTTTATTTATTTCTAGGAGAGAGACAGCATGAGCAGGGGAGGGTCAGAGAGAGAGGGAGTCACAGACTCTGAAACAGGCTCCAGGCTCTGAGCTGGCAGTCAGCACAGAGCCCGACGCGGGGCTCGAACCCACGAACCGTGAGATCATGACCTGAGCAAAAGTCGGACGCTTAACCGACTAAGCCACCCAGGCGCCCCTTTAAATACAATTTAAATTCAATAAGGTAATTTATATGAGGCAACTATGTTCCATGTCCAGTGCGAGAATTGTTCTATATATTAATCATGCATTAATGATCATTACAAATCTCGGATGGTTGGAAGCCTGCAACATACTATATTTTGAAGGACCTACAGGGAATTATCACCAAGGAGGGCACAAATCTTAGGGAAGCAATTATAAACACATTTTAAAATCTGAAGAATTTAAATAACATACTCCAAGTTCTACTACATCTCTAAGGTGATTTAACATTGATTAACTTAAAAGTTTTCTTTAGACAATAAGGTAAATTGGGAAAAGATAATACCAGTGCTAATGATTCTCATATAGTTAGACATTCCTAAGGTCTAGGTTCTTGTAAACAATGAGTAAATTAGGTGAACTTATTCTTTTAGTAAAATGTTATATTTTAATTTTGGCACTCAACAAAACTAGCTCAACTGAAGTTGTCTATAAGTCTAGTAAGAAATAATGATTATATTCAGATCTTTTAAAATTCTAGATGAACATTCTAATACCAATATACCAGTTCTAATCATGAGAATCATATTTCAATAGATAATTACTTTTCCCTTTGGTATGTCTTAACTAGTCTAATCCTTTCAGGGAACATTAAGACATAATCATATTTAGCTAATCTCATTTCACTAATGGTGGCCAGCTTACAGTCAGGTTCTGTCTAGGAGAATCTTGAATCACAGTGAAAGGGAACATCTCAATCTGCAAATACTCCCTCATCGAATGAAGCTATCAATGAAGATGATCAAAGTAATGACACCCACCTTAAAGTACTGTTGTGACAATAAACTAAATCATCTGTGTGAAAATATATTCTAAACAAGAAATACCTTTATAAATGGACAGAATAAATCTCATTTCCAAGTTCATATTCTCAATCAAAATGTTTATTAATTACATCTACTTTGAAATATGTTAAGATTTTAACTTTCATTCATACTAAGATTTAAATAATCTTTTAGTACTTTTCCAAGATAGCAAAAATAGAAATAGTTCTGCTGCAGAAGCCAATCTGTTGATCATTCATTGTTTGTATCTACGGGAGGTCAACAAAATTTGAGATTAAGACTTTTTTTTTAATTAACACACAGTTCTTTACATAATGCATGGTTATGTTTTGATTCTCACATGGTTTACAAGATAATAAAGTGAAACACAGTATCATTCTTTTAACAAATAATGTGGAGTACTGTGTAGCAAACACCGCAAATCTCAAATCACCACAAAAATCACCTTAATATATGCTTTTTAGAAGATATTATTTACTTGCAAACTTAATATTCACAAGGGAGGTGCTTTCAAAGAGCAATTAAAATGTTATATATATATATACATATATATATATATTTATTTATTTATTTATTTATTTTAGAGAAATAGCATGAGCAGGGGAGAGGGGAAAAGGAAGGAGGACCAGGAGAGAGAAAAAGAGAAAGAGAGAGAGAGAGAGAGAAAGAGAAAGAGAGAGAGAGAGAGAGAGAGAGAGAGAAAGAATCTCAAGCAGGTTCCACACCCAGAACAGAGCATGAACCTGAAGATCATGACCTGAACCAAAAGCAAGAGTCACTCAACTGACTGAGCCACCAAGGCACCCCTCAAAGAGCAATTTAAATAATGAAAATCTACAATTTCAATAAAAGAAGTTTGCTCACTTTCAGGTTCTTAATGACCCAACCAACCAATCTCATTTCCTACCAGGCTTCCTATGCTCAATTTGCTTCAGTCACAGTGCCTCCTTGCTGTTCCTCCTACACAAAAGCACCCTTTCTCCTCAGGACCTTTGCCCTCTGCCTGAAATAGTCATACTCCCCGCCCCACACACACACACAATTCACATGGCTTAATCTCTCATCCCATTCAGGTTTCTGTTTAAATGTCACTTCTTTAGAAACATCTTCCATGACCACTGTCTAAAAATGAACCCACCTTCATTCTCTGCCCCTTTGTCCTACTTTACTATTATTCTTCATAACATTCATTATACTTAACATATTATGTTAAAGTATTTTTGAAATACTAACTATACATTCCATGAAGATAAGAGACATTTTCTTGTTTGTTAATTTACTGCTGCACTTCCACATAGTGGTTAACCATTAAAGGTTTGCTGAATGGACGTTCTAGGAACTTCTACATATATTTAGTCATAGATATATTTAGTCATAGACAGTCATAGATAGTCATTTATCCATAGATGGATAAGATTCTACCTTCAATTAAAAGAAGAAAGTGAAGTCACTGAAGGCAGCTAACTATCCTACATCATGGTCCAAATTTGGTTCTTCAGTCTGTACAAACTAACAGAGTTAATTCTGTCAGTCCCTGACAATGAGTCTGCTTTTCATTCTGACTCCCACTAACCAAGTTAACCGAAACAGATGTATAAAATGAGAGTGCAAATGTACTCAATTATTACATGAAATTGTTACAAGGACCAGGCTATTGTGATAACATGATCAGTGAAATTTAACTTTTAGGAAATTCAGCATAGACTGACAAGTAAAATTCAAATGTTGCCTAGTGAGACTAGATTCTAATCAAAAGTAATCAGAAGCTTTTAAGTTTTTTTTTTTCAAAAAGATTGCATCGAGTTTGTTACACTCAAATATTCTTTCTGGTGGAAAAAAAAAACAATCAAAATCGCAAAGAAAATTATTTACAAGTCAAATATACCAAAAAAACAAGGACTTCCAAATAACTACTTTACAAGTTGCTAATATAGTGAGAAAACAGCATACAAAAACCCTGAAAATTCCAGAAACTGTTGGTGGTTACAGAATCTGATAAAAATAAGAAAAGAGGGGGAAAAGGCTGTATTATAAACCAATCTATATTTGTATCAATTTCTCCAGATTTAGATTCAATTCCCATTTCACTTCCAGCCTCCCCCATTCCAATTCAGCTTTAATGATACCTACAAAATAGTATGTTTGTATATATTTTTTTGATGAATGGCAAAAACCTACCGGCCAAATTCACCTTGCTATGTTCAGTGATGCAGTGGAAGATAGGCAGAAAGCTAAAGAAGAATTGGATGTTTTGATCACATTATCTGTCTCCTAAGCTTGTCTGTGTGCACTCACTTTTATACACTTCTTTAGTACTGGGGTGGGTACAGACGAGAGTTAGCAGTACAGGTTAGCTCCCTGCTGGCAATTCCTTGTTATGATCTTCAAATGAATGAGAGGACTCCATGTACCTTCAAATGCCCTTTGGTGGATATTTTGTGCCCTGCTATATTAAATGAGGCTATTATGAGAAAACTAATTCCAAGAAGATCAAAACTTACCCAAAAGGTAGGACTTCAGGTACAATATATTTATGAATTAGCTTCTATAAAATGTCTTTCTACCAAAACAGAATATTAAACTCATTTTTCAATACTAATAAATTCACAGTACCAAACACTTCATATATTGGCTGATTTGTTATCATACAGAAGAACTGGTGCCAACACTGAGCAATCTATCTTAAAATGACCATCAGCCACCTAACCCAACAGCTATTCGCCAGATGGAAACTTAAAAGGAAAATATTTACTAATAGTCTTTACTAAATCAGTATTAATTACCACATCACTGAATTAATTATCACCACTAGAAAATCATAGGTTTTTCTAGTTCTGTAGGATATTAAACTTATTCTAGACTTAAAATTGGATGTAATCTGGAGGCTTTAAATTTAAAACAATCCCTTCTCCTTGGGGAGTCTTTCTCCGAGGTAGTAGGCAATCCTGGAACAGGTGCCATCTGATGGGATAAAGAAAACTTTCGGGGTAAGGATGAAGGGGTACAAAGTAAAAACAATTCCAGTATTACTATTCAGGACATCTGTGGTATGTCTCTGCATCTCAAAAACAATTTTCGATAGTTAAAATTTTCATCTAAAGGATTATTGTTGGGAATATTACACAAGAATGCTATACAAATATCTCATTTACTGAATCCAATGTGTTTGTTCATGCATTTATTAATTATGTAGAAAACACATTATTCCTTGCGTTTAACAATTAGTTTATAGTATGGTTAATTTAGTCAAAATCTACAAAAGTCGACGTATACCACAGAACTTTGTAAATGCAACGCATGATGTATTATAAAAATACTTTACAGAGTGGGTAAGATGTAAAGTTAGGCCCTAGGTATATTCACAGACATGAACTTTTCTCTAGTACTGAGGACCACTTATTTCAATATTTTATATTAAATATAATCATTAATAGCTGCCTATGTATCACTTTAATCTATCTCAATTCCCTTGTCTATAATAATGCCCCTTGAGATAGGAATAAAGTGAGTGAATTCAAATAGGCAGGAGGAATTTACTAGATTAGAATACTGACATTTAACAATCTTCAGTGCATCACAAATTTTAAATCATATCACAAAGAAAAATATGCAAACCAATTAAACGTAAACCTCCATTAACAGTACCTAAATTGATTAACTAATTTTTGTTTAAAAAGGAAAAATGTGTCTAAGGTATCCCTATAAGAAGTTATGGAATGCTTATCATCAAATAGATATCAAACAAATAAGAAAACCTAAAATAATATTTCTAATTATTTATCTTTCAAATCACTGGTGCATGTTAAATGTGTGAGGAAAGAGTAATAGAACCATTTAAGTTCTTGCATTAACTTAAAATTCAGGAAAGCAATCACTTTTAAGTTGCAAAACATAAAGCCTTGTAACATCCTTTTGGTTTTGAAAAAAATAAATAAAAATTTTGCCTTTTACTTGACAGTTACTTACATAAATTTGTATGAAAAAGAGAAGTTGGCAGAGACTTTCTAAATTCACAAAAATTGTCTATTAGTCTGTTTTTAATAATTTTTCTTTGGCATGTAATCCTCTTTAATTAGATTCCATTCTCTGTTGTTTCAAGATTCCATAAACTGGTGTCTTATATACCAGCTGCTAAAGCAGGAGTTACTGTCTAAATGATATTCACAATGAGTATTTAGAAGGTTTACAATTATACCCTTGCTAATAAATTGTGCTATTTTCCCCAACAATTTTAAGTGCTAATCTTCAGAAGGCATTTTAAAATTAGCAAAAATTCTGTCAAGAGATTTACAAAAATTGTTAGCATGAAGATAATTATGTCACAGTCCTTGGACTCCATCTCTGATTGTGTGCATAAATCAGAAAATGTCAGCTGTGTTTTCCCTTAATAATTATCCTTACAGCAATATATTATAGTCTAAACTCCTATTATAATTTCTGTGTCTGGTTTCTAAAACACCAGTTATTTCAAAAGTTTGGAGCTGATTAAATAATTCATATTCTTCAGAATAATAAGTAATTTCAATCCTAAAATCTTAAGTATCAGCAATAAGTAGATCAATATGGAAGGTATAAATTCAGTGTTCATGAACTTTCTATCCTAAGAAACTAAACACTTGAATGTATCAATAATTTTTTAAAATATTGATTAGATAAAAATCTAGCATGACAGATAGTAGGCACACAGAGGTATAGATTTGAGTATAAATTCTAAGATATATTTACTATGTATTTCAATGCCAGAGGCACATGAAACAATATCTGTGTATCTCAAATATATATCAATTTATTTAACATCTGTCAATATATGATTCTCTTTCTTTCTAATAAAAATATGACTTTCATTACAAAAGCTATGAAATAAGAAATAAATTGTCTCCTTTTATTCTGATAATCATAAATTACAAGTGTGTTTTGATTTACTCTGACTAAACAGAATAGACTAAAAGATAAAATTCTGATAAAAGCTCAGTAATCAAAATAAAAACCAGTCTTAGACAGTGGCTTTATATTTAAGTAGCCATATGAGGAAGCATTTTGTTTGGTGTGTTTCTCACTATATCAAACATTTTAGAATTAGAAAGGTAAAAATTCTAGTTCTCTATACTTTCACATTGTAATTTACCAAAATGGTTGGATGTAACAGTTTAAAAAAAGTATGAGCATATTCATGGGGTGCCTGGGTGGCTCAGTCGGTTAAGCGTCCAGCTTCAGCTCAGGTCATGATCTCACGGTTGGTGGGTTGGAGCCCCATATCAGGCTCTGTGCTTACAGCTAACTCAGAGCCCGGAGCCTGTTTCAGATTCTGTATCTCCCTCTCTCTCCGACCCTCCTCTGCTCACGCTGTCTGTCTCTCTCTTTCTCTCTCTCTCTCAGAAATAAAAATAAATAAATAAATAAATAAAGCTTAAAAACATAAATAAAATAAAAAGTATAAACATAGTCAAAAACAACGAAAAAAGGGTGCCTTTATCAGGAACATTAGTTTAATGAAAAATATTTTGGGGAAATAAGTTTTGAAATATTGTCTGCCAACTATAATCAAAAGAGTCACATTTTCCATGTTACCCAATATTGTGTCCTTTCCATGAAATCTTAGAATACAAATATATATGTATATATATATGTTCATATATATGTTCATATATGTATGTATATATATGTTCATATATATATGTTCATATATATGTTCATTAAACAATTGATAAATAATGGAAACTGAGTATTATCATTAAAGAAAACATTATAAATCCTTAAGTCACATCAGGTTAACAGAACTCAGTGCTAGCCCAAAAGAGTATAGAAGCTAGAATCAGTGACTTTAGCAGATCCTTGTAAACTGATTTTCTGCCAAATAAGTCTGTAGCCTCAGAAACCAGACTTCTTTCCTGTTTGATTAAACCAACCAACAGACAAAACTCTCTCCTACGAAATAACATTTTCCACAACTTCCTTAAAAATGTGTTACTAATAAACTTATCAAGTTTTACTTTTTTTACAGTTACTCCCAAAAAAAATCACATTACTGAAAATTCTGCATTTTATAAAATAATTACATTTTTTAAGTATTTATTTTTAAGTATGTTCTACAACCAATGTGGGGCTTGCACTCATGACCCCAAGATTAAGAGTTCTATGCTCTACCAACTGAGTCAGACAGGCACCCCAAATTACCATTTTTAAGTTTAGTTCTTCTTTAATTTCAAATTTTATTTACTACTTAAATGTTCAATTATGAAATATATGTTCTTATAAATTTGGAAAAATACAATTATATACAAATTTATCATCTCTTACTCCAATTTCTAATTCCACTCCTCTATACTAGCAATTTTAGGATAATTATTATTTCTCTATAGAGGTTTCCATGCTTACATAAACATCTGGTTTATGTTGTGGTGTGTGTGTGTGTAACTGTTTTTCAGTGGGGACCACCTTTAAAAAAAGTCAGCAATTTTTTTTCAGATAACATAAGTATATGAATATCTCACCAATTAATAGACATATCAAAAATTCTAAAAACAGCTTAAATTCTGTATTTTGCTTAACAATTTCATTAATGATAAAAATGTACTTTTATCATGACATTTTATTGTTATGAGTAATAATATAGACTATTGGACAGGGGTGATGGTAATTTTTCCTAATGTGGGCTAAATTTTTCATAGCAGAAATATTAAGATCTCTTTTTTTTTCATTGTAGCGTATTATCACCAGCTAATTCACTAGGTTTATAACAATTCAAAACATAGTAGCAAAGTATGAAAGCACTAGTGACCTGAAACTGTTAATGCTGGATATTATTAATCTCCAAATGTCTGCAACTTGAGACTAAAAGATATTTTATAATTCTCTTGCTAATAATAAGAGTGAACATGTTTATTGCTTGTTTATCTTTTCTCTTTTAGATATTTCTTATGCATATCCTTTGACTTTATATTATTTACATTATAAATGTATTCCCAGACATTTGTTTATATTTGAGAAGTTTAGGGTACATTTTGCCACAAAATCATTCCTTATCAGTTTGTTTTTAAAGTATACTAAGAATAACAAAAAATGAAAAATGAAGAAAATAATCTATGAGATGGGATTAAATGGATTTTTACTGGAAAAGTAATAGCATTAAAATATATAACTTAAGAAGTACTGAGAAAAATAAAATAAAAATAAAATATAAAAACTAATTTATAATAAAGAAAACAGAAGGAGAATACCTCCCTACACGTCTAATGAAATAAGGTTAAATTTTTGAAGTCCAGTATTGCAGCATTTTGGTTGAATATGCTTTAGACCAAAAGGAAGCCTCCAAGAACAAAATGGGTTTTTATTAGGGTGCCTGGGTGGCTCAAGTTGGTTTGGTGTCTGACTCTTGATTTCAACACAGGGCATGTTCACACAGCTGGCACTGGGCTCTGTGCTGATAGCATAGAGCCTGTTTGGGATTCTCCCTCTTTCTCACTCTCCACACACACACACACACACACACACAAACACACACACACACACACACACACCTTAAAAATGGTTATTTATTTATGTCTAAATCATAAAATGTAATACACTCAAATAACATCTGAATAACTGGTCAAAAGCAGGGGGTAACCAGATACTATATTTTTCTTATATGAATATCCTAATTTTCCCTATTTTTGCCATGTTTACCACTTTATTCTACTATTTGTAATGATGTGCGCATTTCCCAAATATTTAAAGTTAAAATTTTCAGTAGGCTTTTTGAGTTTATTCCTTTTATAACTTTTTTTGTTATTAAACAGAATTGCATTAATTAGAAAAAAATGAATGGAGTTATGTGCACAATGATGCCAAATTCATCAAAGGCAGAAGTACAAGACTCACCTGCATCTGGGCCATATCACTTTCTGCATGTTTCAAGCCCCATTCTCAAATTATAATTCATCACTAAGAATTAGCCCTTTTTTCTTGATAGGTTTGGGTGGTAAACTAGTCAAATTTTATTTTCCTAAAGGTTGAAGTATCAATAGCTGTATTTTCAGTAAATGTTTAATGAAACAGACAGGAATGTGCATAGGTTTTTTCTGCTGTACTTCACTGGAGAAAACTGTTAGTCCAAGAGTTTTTCTTCATGAAGGTAAAATGATGCTCTGTCAGAGGTTAAAAACCAAAATAATGTAAATCAACGTAAATTCATTGCTCAACCTAATGTAGAGATTTGTAAATCAAACCTACTTAAATATTATTACAAATTTGGACATGATTCAAACAAAATTATAAGGAAAACGTGTATTTATAGTACATGACCAAAATGCTGCAACAGAAATGAAATTTGAAAACTGAATGAAGAGAGTTGATTATGTAGATTGCAAGGCTGAGATAATTTATATGTGATGGAAATTACAGTATCAGTTTTTAAATTAATGGCATTATCAGTCATCATTATTCTCTGAACTGGTCCTTTTATGAGATTATCACAGAGACAAGAGAAGATTGACTAAAAGATTAGTGACCCTTTCATCCCATCATAAACCACAAGTGGCTTAACTTGTCATCAAAAAATATACTTATCAAAATTTCCATCAACGCAGCCAGAAACATCACACCACACTGCTTCTTTCACTTGATTCTGGATATCTCTTATTAGTGATTACCTGGATGCACTTAGAAAGAAGTGTAAAAGGACACATGGTATCCCTCCCCACATGACTGTGTGCAATCTCCAATGTTAAGGGCTAAAGAAAGAAAAATAATCACTGCATGGTTGAAATGAATATGTGACATAAGTACTTCTTAATGTAAACCAGTTTCCTGACACAGGATCACTGAAACACCATCCTACCAGCTACTCAAAAGAAGCACCTGAGGGGAAAAAATTGTTATTTGTTCCTCAGCATAAGAAATTCAAATATTTTAAACAAATTAATAGATCTTAAACTAATTTGGTACACTATATATTTTACTTGTTTATTTTGTTTGTTATTAGTTTTATCAAGCTAGAATGCAATCTCCCTAAGAGAAGCAATTTTCCTCTATTTTGTTTATGGTTGTGTCCCCAGGGCATTAAAACAGTGCCTGACCCATACTAGGTGTACAATGACTGAATAAAAAAACAAATGAAATGTAAAATACAAAATTTTCATGAATATGAAAATTAAACAAAGGAAAGACTTCAGAGACATTTTCCTTTGTGGATTTAAGTCCCAGAACTTCTTTAGTAGGCAGTAGCTCCTTTGATTAGCACTGCTTTATTGATTGTTTTTAACTGACCTGCTTCACGAGGGGAGGTGATTAGATCTTAATTTTATTTTTTAATGGCCATTAGTAATACATAAAGAAATACTTCTATTAAACATATCAAATATTTCAACTTGATAAATTGAGTAGCTTCTTGATATCCTTGTTAGAATAATTACATATTGGCTGCAATCATTAATAGAATAACAGGCATATAAAATTAAATTGTCAATGAATATGTTAAAATTGCAAAAGGGAAAAACTCTTACAGAGCTTAATTTTCAAATGGACATTTTTCAGGAAAATCATATTAAACTGCAATTCAAGATGATTTCTTCTCTAATATTTATTTCTATCAGAAGACATCTACATAATGTATTTGAATAATCTGAATAGTTTATTGCATCAATTAAGCACTATATACATATTAAATATACATATATACATATTCTACAATACATACAGGTATTTATTTTGTGTAATGATTTTCTACTAAATGCTACTATTAATACCTTTTAATTCTACTCTTCTACTTATTACCTTAAATTATTATAATCATAATTAACACAATTATCATTATTATGTTTTTTAATTTATTTTGAGAGAGAGTGCACGCATACATGGGTTGGGGCAGAGAGAGAGAGGGAGAGAGAGAATCCCAAGCAGGGTCCCTACCTGCACCTCTGCACTGTGGAGCCTGATGTGTGGCTGGAACTCACAAGCTGTGAGATCATGACCTGAGCCAAAACCAAGAGTCGGACGCTTAACCAAATGAGCCACCCAAGCGTCCCATCATTATTTATATTTTAAATAGCTTAAATGTTGGCTAGTTTTACAAAGATCTGCTCCGCATTCTATTCATTGACAGAGGGCTAAGATCAGTGAACTGGAGGGGGCTTTAAGAATTCAATAAATATTTGTTGAATTGACACTGCTGTCTACTGGTAGAGTTATGAAGTGAAAATCGATACTGTTTAAGAGACTTCCAAAAAACAAAATTCACAACCTCTCAAGGAATTAAAATCTTCACTCTTAGGATATTCTTCAGTTCTAATCTAAAGCCCTTAATGCTTCCCATCCTCTTGTTCTACACTCAATGGAGATGTTCAATAAATATTTGTTAAACCCCACCCTTTTATTCTGTACTCACTGGAGATGAAAAACAGCTAGTCATGTCTCTTTTGTAAGAACACTTCACCCTTAAAGACTGTTATTAACTCCCCACTCTTCTAGTCTCAAGCCTGAACAATCCAATCCTCTAGCCTTGCTTCATCATTCTGATTTGATTTTAACTCTCAATTTATACATGTGCTTATCTCAGGAATCCACTTCAGGTTCTCCACTTCCTTTTTTATTAATGGAGCTCAAAACTGGACAACTTGTCCTATGCATTTAACCAGTTTTGAACATAATCAACAAAATATTGTTTTATAGCTTCTCACTATAGCAATAACTCCCTCTTCAACCCCCAATCTAGATGTTCTTAGGACTTATAATGACACTTTGAATCACTAGAACATAAAGATTTAGTGGCAGAAGGTATTTTCCTCATAGCAAATTATGTTTCCCTTCAGCATATTCATCAGGATTTTGTCATAACTTTCTTTATCATAATTTGATTACATGTAACTTGACTATAATTTTAAGACAAATTAAAACAGAGTAGGGGCACCTGGTGGCTCAGTCCGTTAAGCATCTGACTTCGGCTCCAGGTCATGATTTCGTGGCTCGTGGGTTCGAGCCCCACGTCGGGCTCTGTGCTGACAGCCAGCTCAGAGCCTGGAGCCGGTTTTAGATTCTGTATCTCCCTCTCTCTCTGACCCTCCCCTGCTCACACTGTCTCTCTCTCTCTCTCAGAAATAAATAAAATATTTAAAAAAATAAAATAAAACAGTAAAAAATACCCATAGGCCATTATATTATGGCTTAGAATAATTCCATTGCCTGGCCCATATCCACCGTCCATGGGCTGTCTCACAATCCCCAGTGAACAATATGATACTGGGTGCATTGAGAAATGTCATTTCCCCTAGCCATGTTAAAAGTGTAAATTTATTTTCTTTAACACTTACTATATATAGCATATAATTATTGTTTAGCAATAATCTAGTAAAAACAAGATTAAATAATAAAAACATTTCTTTATTGAGGAGCACTACACTGAAATATTCTGTAACATATGCATAAATAAATCTTTTCTATAAATTTGTATAGATTTAGTAGAAATAAATTAACAAAACTTACAAAGCTAATTCTAAATATTATAGTTCTGTCTTATGACAGAAGAATCCCTTCTTATGGAGGGAAAGAGATAACACAAATATATACTTATAATATCTATTTGAAGTATAGTAAACATACACACTTAAAATGTCAGTATTTAACACTAATATCTTCAGATAGTTAAATGTTTGGGGGAAAGAAAGGAGGACAATGTGATAGTGAGGAAGATGGGGCCTAGAACAAACAGAATGGTCAGGGAAGGTCATTCTAAGGTCATAGTAGAGAGAAAAGAAATTGCAAAGACACTGAGATGCTATGAACTTGGCTAATTCTAAGGAAAGATAGAAGGTCACTGTGCTTTAATTATGATAGAGTATATCTAGTACAAAGTAAAATAGGAGAGGTGGACAGGATCCAAATCACATAGAATCTTACTAAATCATGATAAAAAGTCTGTAATTTATTCAAATTAAAACATGAAACCTTTACAGGGAAATATTTAGCATCATTGTGTTAAAAGCATAGAAAAATAATTACATCAGACTTTCTACTTTCTTTTGTATTCGCTTGTTTACTAACTTTTTAATTTCTTAAAATATTCATCAAGTGTTTCTATAATGTATAGAATCATATATCATCAAGAAGTAATTTAAAAAATAATAACACACACAAAAAAACAAAAAACAGTACATGAAATAATCTGCTTTTTGGATTATGGAACTAAATATGAACAATAAAGGGAGTGTAGAGGAAATAACTGCCCTATATATTTTATCAATTTTAGTTTTTCACCTTAAAATCTAACTTGCTCTGCTGACCTCCAAATAAAATCACTCTTCTGTTTCCAACTAACTGCTAGGAATTTAAAACGACACCATGTCACACAATGTGTTTAACACTGAACTGTATATTTTTCTTCAAAATAACAAAAGTGCTTTTCAGATACAGGCATTGCTGAAAACTAAGAATATAACTTTTACAAAATAAAAACTCAAATAAATATTCAAAAATAACTCCATTAAGTAAAGATGTAGTATAAAAAAGATAAATGAGGAATAAAATTATTTTATAAAATGTAGAAATTTGAAATAATATAATTATCTTTTACATATGTATGAAGCTTAGTGAAAATATTTAAAATTATTCTTAAAAGAGAAGTTTTATAGCATCTAAAAGGTAAAACATATTGTAAACACAAGCTTATTCTAACAAAACAATATAAGTAACTGTTAGGAAATAAAAGCACGCTAAATTTATGAGTTTAAATGAAGGGACTCAAAAGAGCCTGACTCCATTTACTGACCTAGGTATTTACTGACTATGGTAGAGAATTCAATTAATTCAAATATGTTAAAAATTTAATATTACACACTTATAGAATCAAAATAGAGTTTGTGTTAATCTATAGAAAAAATGAAAATCTGAAGAAAAACAAAAAAGGAATATCACAGACATGATGAAGCTGGGGTAGGGATTAAGAAATATCATTCAAAAGCAAGTATTAATAGACCAATTAAACACACAGAGATTTCATAATCAAAAATATCAAAATGACAAGATACATCTCTATGCCAAATGACTTTTAGAAAATAAATGGATGGGCCAGGGAAATACAAAGCACAGGTTATTTATATAGATAAATGGTAAAATCCACAGAGAAGATACAAAATAGGAAACCAACAAAATATTTTTGAAATAGTCATATCAATAGAAAAGTTTAAAACATCTATTTTTTTAATATGAGAAAGTATCATTTCTGTTAAGAACTTTTTAGGGATTATAAATGACTATTCTCCTGAAGCGTCATATTGACTAGATCAAATAAACCCAAAACAGTTCTTTTAGATGATATAAAAAGTGGGGCGTCTGGGTGGTTCAGTTGCTTACGTGTCCAATTCTCAATTTTGGTTCAGGTCATGAACTCATAGTTTGTGAGTTCAAGTCCTGCTACAGGATCTGCGCTGATGGTGTGGAGCCTACTTGGGATTCCCTCTCTCTCTGCCCTTCCCCTGCCTCAAAACTAAATAACTTTTTTTTTTTTTTTATGAGGATGTAAAAAAGTGTCACTGTAGAGGATAGGGGAGGTTGAGCTATAATAGGCAATTTTATGTTATGTTATGTTATGTTATGTTATGATGTTATGTTGGCAGCAAATACACTAAGTTTCTTTTTACATATATATGCCATGTAAATATCAGACACAATTTTTATATGAACATTCAAAATATACATGTATATAATATAGACTTAAATAACCTATTTTAAGAATACTAATGTAAATCCATAATATATAAAGGAACTAATTTCTACAATGCTTAATTAAATATGATTCAGTGTTATTTTATGATAGAACAACTGTGTTGTATAATTAACAGCAAGTAGTATCCCCCTCTGTATGTCACCATTGGTCAGCATCTTGAGTGTTAAGTTTGTTCTGGAGAGGCTCCATAACATCGAAGAGTTTTCAGAAGAAAACAATAAGGAAATGTTAAGAACTTTTCTCTGTGTATTATGAAATTATGAGTCATATGTTTCCAAACATTTAAAATGGGATCAGTTTTAGTTTGCTCTGAAGTATAACTAAGAACTGAAGGTTAAAAATGAAGGAAAATGTTTTATATATCTTAGGAAAATAATCTTAAATATGGAAATATGTGAAATGATAGCATTATCACAGTATCAACAACTGAGGCATATTTGACGGTAGCAAAATCAATCAATCATCAATCCTGTAAGAAAACTTCATGTTCAGCTCTAGGACACTGGATATATAATTACCACATTACTGTGATACTGAAGGCATTTAAATAATATGTAGCATAATATGTGATTACATGGAAATTTTACATATTATTGTAAATTAACTACATGAGATTATAAACTAAGACGTATGCTATAATTCCGTTTTTCATAAAAATATAGAGGCACAGACTAAAACTGAAACAACACAGTTCCACAGTTCAAAATGTTAGTGTCTTATTTCTCAGTGGTAGGATTTCAAATGATTCAATTTTCTCTGTTCTATCTGTATATACTTCCTAAAATCCCCTACACTATCAAAAATCCTTTAATAGCTAACACTACCTGAATTCTTACTCTTGACCAGGAATTTTCCTAAGTGCTTCATATGACTCAATTCTTTTAAACCCTACAACAGGCTAAAGAGAACAATTACTATATATATGTTTTTTTCAGATAAGGAAACTAAGCACAGAAGTTAAATAATTTGCCTACAGGTTCCTCAGTAGAAACTGACAGTCCAGATTTGAACCTTCTAAGTTTGGTACAAGAACCTGCACCACAATCTATGCAGTCCACAAATAAGAAAGGAATTATCTTTCATAATTTCTAAAGCATTATAATAGTTACATTAAAAATGTAAGAAACAGTGGTGCCTAGGTGGCTCAGTCCGTTAAGCCTCTGACTCTTGATTTCAGATCAGGTCATGATCTCACAGGTTTGAGTTTGAGCCCCACAGAGGGCTCTGCACCAACGGTGTGATTACTTGGGATTCTCTCCCCCCACCACCTGCCCTTCTCTCTCTCTCTCTCTCTCACTCTCCCCTACCCCAAAATAAAAGATAAAAACCTTTTTTAAAATGTAAGAAAAAACTTGATGAATTTAAGGACTGCTATGCCCGGCATTTATCACCTAGATCACAGTATCTCCTTTCATGCATATTTACAGGAAAAACATGAGCAAATATTCTGCAGCAATGTTGGAATAAAAGCTTTTCCTAAAGACATGAGTCTCTTCCAAACTTTTTAATTATGTGACTTTCCTTTAACAAAAACAAAACAAAACAAAAAAATCACGTGTTATTGTTGTCCTCAGGAGCACTGAGAAATTTCCTGCCTGAGAAGTAAATGACTGAGGGGGAAAAATTATAGACCATTATGGCATGCTAATAATCCAAATTAGATAAACAAACACAAGCAATGGAAAGGAAGAAAGAGCAAACACATTCAGCAGAGAATGGTGATAAAGAGTAATGGACAGCTCATTCTCCACAGCTAAAATTGCACAAGCTGAGCTGTCTCAGGGAAATGAGTCATCTGGTTCTCAAGTTATAAGGGAATCTTACAGAATATTTTCAGTTCAAATAGCTAACACTGCAGGCAATTGAAATAGGTTTCCAAATATCTGATTAAAGTCATGCACGATTACTACTTCTATAGAATATTTCTGCACCGTTTTACAAATAGTAAAATGAAGGTTAAATTTCCAGCTTTCTCTTACTTAACTAACAAAGTAGGTATTAATTAAGGAAATAAATTAAGATATGCTTAACTAAATTCTTAGTTATGAAAATGAAGTCTAAAACTATTTATTAGGACATTATTCACTTCTACAATACATCTTAATGAACTATTTTGTGCTTTGATTCAATAGTCCTTTTATTTCATATGAATTATTTAACATAAATGGATTTTCACACCAGAATCTGGTTTTAAATCTCTAAAAAATTAGCTTCAGAATACTAGACTGACTGAATAGGAGGAAAAATGAAAAGAGAAATAATGTGAGGGGTGCTATGCAACCATGAGAGATAAGAAATACATAAGATCAGAGGGAAAATAAAACTACCAATAATGTCATCTATAGAATTAAGTCTCCTATTTTTTCTAACTTAATTTGATCATGCAAATTGCCTACTAAAAACATCAAGCTAGGTGATTTTTACATTTCATTGCTTATAACTATAACTCTACCATCTGTTCTTCTATAAATGATATATTAAAAATCAAATTGACGATGATTTTTTCAATACATGTCTTTTGTACAATATATCTCCCATGATTCTTTACCTATTTGCTAATGAAAGATAAAGTCTACTATCTTCTTTTCTTAAATTGTTCACGGAATAAAACAAAACAGTACATTTTATGGAAATCACGGAGTAGAACAGAACTTTATCTAACATCTTTCCTAAGTTTACATCACTGTTTTATCAGTTGACAAAGCAATGATAGTAAAGAAAAATAATATTTGACAATGGAAGTAACCATACCTATAGTATTATAACATATATTTATAGGACATTTTAATTTGTATTTAAAATTAATATATAACAAATTATACTTTTGGAGTATAAATTATTTATCTAATTTCCATATATATGTCATTTCTGCTGCCTTTATTATTCTTATTCCAAACAAAGTATAGGAATAACACATTGTATTGTTCTTTACTGCACTTTGCACGTATTACATTAAAAATTATTACAAATTCAAGGTTTGTGGCAACCCTGCATTGAGTAAGTCTCTCGGCTCCATTTTTCCAAATGCATTTGCTCACTTTGTGTCTGCATCATATTTTGAAAATTCTTGCAACATTTCAGACTTTTTCATTATTATCATATTTCTTTGGTAATCTGTGATCAGTGGTCTTTGATGTTACTATTGATAACTGTTTTGGGGGACCATGAACCACACTCACATAAGAGAGGGCACTTAATCCATACATGCTGCATATGCTCTGACTGTTCCATCTGACCCATTCTTCTCATTCTTCTCATCTCTCACCTTCTCCTCAGGCCTCTCTACTCCCTGAGACAAAACAATATTGAACTTAGGTCAACTGATAACTCTATAATGGCCTCCAAGTGTTCAAGTGAAAGAAAGTGTCACATGCCATTCACTTTAAATGAAAATCTAGAAATGATTAAGCTTAATGAGAAAAGAATGTCAAAAGCCACGATAAGCCAAAAGCTGAGTCTCTTATTCCTTTTCTCCACATCCTTTCCAGCATTTATTATCTCTTATCTTTTTTACAGTAAAAAATCCTTATGGGTGTGAGGTGATATCTCACTGTGGTATTGATTTGCATTTCCCTGATGATTACTGATGTTGAACACTTTTCATGTACGTGTTGACCATTTATATACCTTTGGAAAAATCTCTAAATTCATTGCCCATTTTTAAATTGGGTTTTTTAGGGTTTTCTGCTACAGAGGTATATGAGTTCTCTGTATATGCTGGATATTAACCCCTTATTGGATAAGTGGTTTGCAAATATTTTCTACCACTCCATAGATTGAGCCTTTTCATTTTCTTGATGGTTTCTTTTGCTGTGCCGAAGCCTCCCTATGACTAGATCTCCCTTGAGATTTTTATCCTCAGACTTGTCCACAATGAGCTTGAAGCAATTTGTCAATTACAGGTCAAGTTTTCTTCTTTGTCACTAGTTCCCTTGGAAGTTTTGTCTCATGAGCCTCTACTCGAGTAAGCTGTGATTCCCTGTATATATCTGTCGGTCTCTCCAATCTTAGGGAATTGGGTCCCTTTTCTCTCTTACTAATCCAAAAAGAGTTGTTGATTTTTCAGCCTGTTCATTTAATCTTTTACTTGTTAAGAAGACTGGCAACAAACTGTAAGTCCAGGCTCCTTGGTTTTTCACAAATACATTCCATATCTTCTCATAGCATTTGTGCTATTTTTTTGTTTTTTGTTTTTTGTCTGAAATCCTCATCTCCCAGATATCTGACAAAGCACACTCTGTTACTTTTAAATTAAGATCTCTGCTCAGATGCTATCTAACTGGTAAGATCTTTCTTGACATCCAAAGCCATATAATGACATCTTCCATTCCAGCATTCTTTATTATCCTTACCTACACTTATTATTTTTTTCTCTACAGCATTTACCATGTATATGCTAGTTTATTTTTTTTTATTACCTTTGTCCCTTTCTAGAATGGAAGTTTCTTGAGGGCAGGAGATCAGCTGGTTTTTTTCACAACTATATCCTCAGTGCTGAGACAAATGCTTGGCAGTAACAGATGAACAAATTAATGGAACAAAGATTCTGGAGACTGTACCAGGCTACTATCTTACATCTACTTAAAAAATTAAATACAATCACACATGTGTCAAAATTGAAGCTCACATTTAATGTTTTTTTTTAATTTACTTGATTCTTTGAACACCATTAATTTCATAATGTATCAATACTGAGGCAGATTAAAATGAGAAATGTTTAGCACCAGTGGCCTCAATAGAAAAGACCTAACTGTCAGAAGGCCTGATTTTTTCTTTCTGGATACCACCTAACAGTATCTTTTAGTGATGAAAATGATCTCAAATTTGGTAAGTAAATATTAACATACAGTGCCATATAAAATGTAAAAGAAAATATAGCTGCTATCTTTTGACCGAAAAGACTGTTTTAGGTCATAGGAAGAAAAATATCAGATAGCTTATATTTCTGGACTGCTATGATGAGAAGTTTTAATCTTAAGGATAGTCTATAAAGGACTTAAACAGGGGTATATATACCTTTTCTATGGCACCCAAATGAAATCATTAATAATGTTTTTTACTCAGATATACTTAAAACCTAGACATTTTATAAAACTGTCACATTCATGGGGGCATACTTTGTAATTTATTTATGGGTAAAATTTTATAAATGGAATAATCTAGCTGACAAGAGCACCACTGATCTTATCACAAAGATGTACCTGCTTTTCCATCATTGCAAATTAAGAAATCACTTAGTGAAGCACTTCCTACCCTTTTGTTTTTCTTTCTTTTGTTTTAGAACACCATGGCACAGATATCAATAATATTTGCATGTCACACTGAAGTACCAATGAGGATCTGGAGGTATATATATATGGGGCTTGGTGAATGAGTTAATTATATTTCCTTATTTATAGAAGTAAATTTATATAAACAAAAATACTTATATATAAGTAAATATATAACATATCATTATATATAAAAACATAACAGTAAAAATGAAACACAGAAGGAAGATATTAAGTATTTATAATTTATAACTAAAAGCTTAAAAATGGTATATTTTTCAGGGCCTCTGGGTGGCTTAGTCAGTTAAGTGTCTGAGTCTTGCTGTTGGCTCAGGTCATGATCTCACAGCTGGTGAGTTTGAGACCTACTTTGGGCTGCAAACTGTCAGCATGGAGCCTGCTTGGGATTCTCACTTACTCCCTCTGCCTTCCCTCACTCACCATCTCTCTCTCTCTTTCTCAAAGTAAATTTAAAAAAAAAAAAACAAAACACTTTTTAAATAGGATATTTTTCAAATTATTAATACCAGGAAGTTAGCAGAAGGGCCTTTACAAATACTGTCCAAATATATTTACAAATGCTGTAAATTTTGAATGTGTAAAAATGACTCAACTTTTATCACTACAAAATATGTTATCACTTTACATCCATGAACATGTGCTGTCACACTCTAAGACACTTGCAGAAACCCAATTAAGAACTCCACTGTGTTGGGTTCCCAGGTGGCTCAGTTGGTTGAGTGTCCAACTCTTGACTTCAGCTCAGGTCATGATATCATGGTTTGTGGGTTCAAGTCCAGCATTGGGCTCTGTGCTGACAGCGTGGAACCTGCTTGGGATTCTCTGCCTCCCCGTCTCTCTGCCCCTCCTCTGCTTGTGCTCTATCTCTTTCTTTCAAAAATAAATAAACACTAAAAAGAACTCCACTGTGGAAGTCACAGCAAGAAGCCACAACATGTGTGATTACTCTGCATTTGCCTTCCTAAGGTGTCTCTCAATTGAAACAAGCCTTTCATTTCAAAAACTATGACAAGATAGGAGAGTGAATGGAAAATAAAGACTTTTTTTATATGTACTTTTTGAAATCCTTCTTGAGGATTCATTCCAGTTTTAAGGAAGGAGGTTTTCTATCCATGGCCATAAAAATGCATGAATTCCCATCTCTTCCATTCTAACATTAGAAATGATTTGAGCTACTTGATAACAGGGATTGTGTCTTAGCCATTGTTGTTTCACCTACTTACATCTACATAACTACATATAGCTCAGTAATTTAATAAATAACAAAAATAATGGAAGTGGTCCTATGTATGACAATTTAACATGTGTGTCAGTATTGATATTTAAAGTTATTTTAGATACATGTTAGCATTAGACTTCTTTTTTAAAACCCGGGTATTAGGCAGATAATACATTTGGGGCATGGTGTAACCAGAACAGTTTTTGCTCCCAAAAAAGCTTGTTGGTTTGCCCATATACAGTTCTTCCAGTTACATATCCCCAAATATTGGCACTTAACTATAAAATAAGCTTAAAAACAGTGTGTCAATTACCACATTGTAATACTGTGAGATAGTTCACAATTTTAAAACTAATTTTAAAAGCAAAGGCAAGGTACTTATATTTATGTGGTATAGGTGAATATTTCTGAGTTACTTTAACAATAAATTTAAGTATAACAAAATACATATAATGTTATTGACTCTTAAGCTCATTTGGAATCAATGTCTTAATGCTATAACACACACAGAATTTACTATTAACTCTCAACAAATATTTACTGATAATAATTTGTGGAGAGAATGGAGGAATTTAGACAGAGAGTGAAGGAGGATGGTAAGAAAGAAACAAAAAGCATTCAGAAAATGATAGTGATGGAAATTCTTTGGTATTTTTCCATTGTAAAAACAAATAAATACCCAGTAATCAATAAATCATGAGTTTTAGGTCTCAATATTTCATATTCTTTGAAATAAATTATTTTGAAATACCCTCAGAAATACTATCCTACTTTCACAAATAGTGTCCTAAAATAATCAGAAGTATAAGCCTGTACACCTGTTGTGAGAAAAATTAAATACATTTTATGTGGCCTGGTGAACAAGATTACTCTCCTTGTTAATTAAAGCTGTTTATTTCTCTTTTCCTTTCAAATCCAAATAATAGGCAGACAAATCTTTCCCCCTGCCAATAAATGTCAGGTTATACTTCTACTGTTGGATTCTCAAAGCTCCTAGTGAAAATATCCAAAAGCTTACAGAAGATTATGTACAGTGCACTGGAGTGCATTGTACACATTTTTCCCTTTACTTCCATAGCAATATTTCCTCTCCCACATGCAAACACATAGCCTAGGTCTGTGACTTCAAACACACACACACACACACACACACACACGCACACACACACACACACACAATTGAAGTGCAAATGCCAACTAGACATTCACAGATGTAACACCTACATCTCCTGAACTCATCTAGAATTAGATGTCACTAACACTGTACATGTTCTGGAAATGCTAAGTGCTCAACACTCTTTTACTCCTAAACCCACCACAATCTAGTTTCCACTCCCACTTCCCCAATGAAATTGCTTTCATCAAGGTCACAAATGATCTCTGCATTGCTAAATCCAGTGAACACATTATTTTTCTTACTAGGAAATATATATAGAACATGTATATATATTCTCTATCCATCCATCCACCCACCCACCCATCCATCCATCCATTATCTATCTATCTACTGCACATCCTCCCCTTAGACAGACCACAGGAACATTAATTGCAAACTAAAACAATACTTTCAGAGACATAATTTCTATTTACCTCTACACTGTCTTCCACTTAACGTAGGAACAAAACAATCTCACACAATCCAGTACATTCACTAAATCCAGTCTTGGGTCAGATCTCAGCCAAGGTTTTGTATCTTCTAAAAAACATCTGATTACTCTTCCACCTCCAGTCCCTTGAACCTATGTCTAATGTAGCCCACCCTTCCTCCTTTCTACTTCCCCATCTTCTCTCTCCCTTTCTTCATCTAATCAAATAATCTGTACTGAGGACTTATTAATTCCCTGTCATGGCTATAAGCTTTTGGAATAAAAGTAAATGGACAAAATCTTTTTCTCCATGGAACTTTCACTGTAGTCAAGGGAGGAGGACAAAACAACTTACAAATAATAAATTATATGCCATTAAAATAGTTACATTGTATTAACATTGCTTGTTTACTTGGCTCTCTTCCCAACCAATACCATAAATTCTTCTACTTAGTATGTTCCTATTTTATTAGGTGCTTCAAAACTTTTAATGAATCTGGAATCTGCCTTTCCAATAATTGCTGAATGCTTTCCCCAGATTAGCCTATTCCCATATTCCAAGGCTTTATACAAATTAAGGCTAGACTGATGCCGCCTTAATGCTTTACTACATAAGATCCTAAAAGGAAGTTCCTTCTGAACAGATCTAGAATACTGTGTTACATGCATGAGTTATTTTCCTTTTATTCCAATTTGGAAGCTTACTCTATTGATTGCTCTCCAGAAATTTAGTATTATAAATAATTATATATAATGCTGTAATTTAATGTTACATTGGATTGCTCATCAGGTTATAGACTTTTAGAACTGTTATATGCTACATATAAAACAGAAATTAACTGGTTCTTCGAAACCACATATTGATGTATGTCTTTAATTTCAATAGCTGTATAATATTCTATTACATACATATGCAATTATATATTTAATCATCCTTTTTTAAGGACTTTCAATACTTGCCAGCTCAATGTCATTACAGACCATTCTTTGGTGAAGCTCCTTATATCTACCTTCTGATATGCATACCTGAATGTTTCTAGAGGTTAGCTTCCTCAAAGTGGAATTGCCAGTTTAAACAATGAATGCTGACAAATTATCCTTGAGGGAGGGTTTCCCAACTCCTACTCCCTAAAATAGTGTAACTGCTGTTTCCCTTCCTTCTTTACAGGTCCTATTTAGATATGAATGTGTATATTTAATTATCTCATATTCTGATGATCATATGGCAATTCGCTGTGAAAGAAAAGGAAAATTGTCCCTGAATCTATAGCCTAGCTCATATCTCTCTATTAGTTGTCCTCACAACATACCACATCACATTTTATCCTAATTACTAACATCATTATTATACATTTCAGTTTTTTACTATCATTCTTGCTTTTTAAAATCATAACCTCTTGAGTTAAATGCATTAAGATAAAAAATATTAACTATAAACTGGATAGGTCTTTAAGTAGAAAGTTTTCTCTTTTTATGTACTTTTAATAGTTTTTTATTATAGTTTTACCTAATAAGCGCTCAAGAAAATGTCTGGTACTTTTATCCAAATGATCATATTTTTCCTGTTGTTATGCTTGTTATCATTTACTCATTTAGGCGGCATTGTAGTGAGAATCCCTATAAAATAAATTCTATTTTGAATTTACTGTAAAATAATATATTTAGTTGGTGACATGCTGAGTTGTTACTTTCTAATGTCCTAAGAACTATCAAAAGTAAAACATGTCCCCTAACTGTGGGCTATCATAACTGCTATATTGTTTAAATAATACCATCAAATCTCTGTTTAAACAGGAATGGTTACATGGTATATGCAACCTAGTTAGGAAAGATGAACAATAAGGAGATAGTTACAACTTTAGGTACTATAAAAATAATATGGTGAATATAAAATAAAAGGAAGTGAGAGGAGGTGACTGGACAGGGGATTTAGGTCAGATGGTCTCTGAAGAGGAAGCATTTAAGTTTAGGTGCTGTATCTTGTATGTGTTGAAATTCAACTTAAGTTTTTGCTTTGTATTTTACTTTATCAATTAGCATATTATTGTGGCTATGTTATTTTTATTTGCTTATTTATATATATTTGTCCATGCATTTATCTTTAAATCCACTTCTCTGTTTCTCCAAAGTAGTATATGTTTCAGTTTAATTATAATTAAAGGTGAAAAATGTTATTATTGATGAGTGTAAACCATTTAAGTTTGTGGTCATAAATGATAAATTTGTTTTTCGTCAAGTGTTAAGTGCCTTCTATGCGTTGACTTTAACATATCTTAACATAACTTCACTATTTTCTACTGTTTTATTACATATACTATGCTATATTTTCATCTGTTACCTGCAATGATGTGGTAGGAAAATTTCCTTTATTGTAAAAAAAATAGTATCTTTAATAGCTATACTTAAAATGACATTGTTCAGATTTTAAGTAAATAATTTAACAGTAGTAGGAATATTAGCACCTATTTTTGTTCTATCCATGAATACTACCATTGTTTTCAATTATTTATTATTATGGCATCACTGTTTCATTTATTATTATACATGTCTCCTGATACACATGTGCATAAAAGTCTCCAGAGTATATACTGGATCATAGGCACTGCAACAATACACCATTGCAAACTAATGTCAAATTGTAAATGCCATTTATGACTGCGGAGCTATATTTTAGAAGTCCTATAAATCCACATGGTTTCCAACAATTATATTGTCAGTCTTTTAATTTTAGTCCATATAATGGTGTAAAATTATATCTTGCTACATTCTTTAAAAAAAAAAAGTTTACTTTGAAAGAGAGACAGCACAACTGGGGAAGAGGCAGAGAGAAAGGGAAAGACAGAATTCCAAGCGGGCTCCTAACTGTCATCAAGGAGCCTGATGTGGGGCTCGAGCCCACAAATCATGAGATGATGACCTAGGCCAAAATCAAGAGTCAGATGCTCAAGGACTGAGCCACCCAGCCACTTATCTTGATACATTCTTAATTTGCCATTTTTCCTGGTTATTTATCAGGGAAGAATCTAATGAGTTTGAGTATCTTTTTCTGCATAAGACCATGCATGTTTCTTTTTCAGCCCATGCCTCTTCTTGTCTTTTGCCTATTGTTCTATTGGATTGTCTTTTTCTTACTAATATTAAAGAGTGTTTTGTATACCACAAATGAAATAATTTGTTGGTTATATGTGTTGCAAATATCTTCTTTCAATTTGTAGCTTATCTTTTCATTCTTTTTATGTCTTGTTGAACAGATGTTCTTAATTTTAATTAGGTTGAATTTATCACACTTTTATTTTACAGTTACTGATTTCATTTATTTAAAATTCTATGAGATTATGGCAAACTATGAAATTTTCCCACTGATTTTGCATAAAAATCATGTGTACTCAATTATAGGAAATGTATTTTTCCCCCAACTGAGGAGCATTTTCTTTTACTATATTTCCTTACTATTTCTGCATCATTTGTCTGTTTCACTGTTCCTAGATCTTCATCATACATAGATTGGATTTCCCTTACTAAAACATAATATATATTATTTCTATTAGTTTTCTTTACATGTACTTCTTTGCAGTGTATTTTCAGAAATAATGTCAAATTGGTCATTAATATTAGTAAATTTGTTTTTCTATCTGTAGTGTCCAGTCCTGTTGTCTAATGCATTCAAAGGAGATTTTTATTTCTATTCTTGCATATTACTCTTCTATAGGCACCTTCTCTATTATCCTTCCCCTCACCAGATCCTGATTTTATTTAGCTCTATTTTATCTCAAAAAACATCTCAGCTTAAAAAAAAGTATATATTATTCTTATCTATTTTTGAAGTACTTTTACATTGTAGCTTTTTGTGTGTGTGTTTGAAAAGACCAAAGATTTTCTTTTCTATCATTAAATATTTTTAGAGTAGTGTTTTTTTCCCCAATGANAAGATTTTCTTTTCTATCATTAAATATTTTTAGAGTAGTGTTTTTTTCCCTAAAGATACATATACCATGATTTTTTGGGGGAAGTGGCTATAATTTCGCTGTCTCTTGGTTTTAATATCTTAGACTAAATATACTTCTACAAAAAATAATCTACTCATGGTTTTTTTGTTTGTTTGAGAAAAGTTCTTAACATCCTTTGTCCCATATTAGGTTTATTTTTATTTGTTTATGTTGCTTTCTTTCACACTTTTGACTTACTTGTACATCTCCTTATACTTATTTTCTAACAGTAAATAAGATATTTTAAAGTGTGATCTCATAAATTTAGAATTTCTACTATCTCCCATAGTTATGAATATCTAAGTCTATGTCATTTGATCTATCAGAGAAAAACTGGAGAACAAAAAAGATTAAATCATCACAAACAGTAATATTAATAGTGGAACAGGGGCACCTGGATGGGTCAGATAGTGGAGCTTCCAATTTCAGCTCAGATCATGATCTCATGGCTCATGAGTTTGAGCTCTCCATCAGGCTCTGTGTTGATAGCTCAGAGTCTGGAGCCTGCTTTAGAATCTGTGACTCCCTCTCTCTCTCTAGTCCTCTCCTACTTTTACCCTGTCTGTCTGTCTGTCTCTCTCAAAATAAATAAACATTAAAAAATTTAAATAATGGAGCATATTTTTATCATTTGTATCTTTGTTAGTGTTTACCCATGAGTAGATACACATGAAAGAAAAGTGTACAAAACAGACAGGAATTTTTATTAGTCCCTTATGTTAAAAAGGTCATGAACAGTATCACTAGACAGCACAACACTGTCATAAATAGTATTTTCTTTTAACATTTATTTTTTGGTTTAGAAAGTACTTCTTAGAGTCATGTGGGTAATAGTAAACAAATGTAAAGCTGAAGAATAAAGCAAAGATAAAAATTTTGCTCAATATTTCAAAGACAAAGAAGTAAATTATTCAAAGCGGGTAATGAGGGGTACCCCGGTGGCTCAGTCAGTTAAGCATCTGACTCTTAATTTTGGCTCAGGTCATGATCTCACAGTTTGTGAGTTCAAGCCCCACATCAGGTTGTGCACTGATAGCACACAGCCTGCTTGTGATTCTCTCCCACTCTCTCTCTCTCTCTGCCCCTCCTCCATTCGTGCTGGTGTGCTCTCTCTCTCTCTCTCTCCTCCCCTACTCTCAAAATTAAATAAGTAAAACTTAAAAAAATAGGGAGTATTATAATCACTAGTAAAAACTGAACATAATAGAAGTAAAAATTAGTAAAACAGAAATAAAATCAAACATTAGATGTAAACCATTGTAAATTCATAGAACTATAATATGGTACATTATGTTGAATCAAAATTAAGAATGATTGTTACATAATATTTGTCAAATCTGAATTTAGGATTAAAGATTTCATGTATATGTTCATTAAACATATATTATGACTAACATTAAAATTGTTAGACAGTAGTATAGATTTGATAATTGAAACTAGACAGTGATATCTATGTTTCTTTCCCAAAGACCTACATGTTTAGGTAGTTTACATTTTTTTAAAACCAATGTTTATTTTGGTAAACATACTCATTTTACCAATAGATTAAAACTAATCATTGGTTATAGAAATACAGTTTGATTTTCAAATGTCTCAACTTCAAGATTTCCCTTTTTAAGCTCTTACTACAGCTAATTTGGGAGGAGGGGCTTATGATATGGTAAAACAAAAGTACTGTCTTTATGCTAGCTATAAATAGAAGAAAATAAACAATTTATTCATGAAATTCACTTTTTAATGCATTCCATTTATAAAATATTATCTTAAGAATTACAATGATAGCAAGTTTCCATAATCATTTATAGCCATAAAACAAAAAAAGGGAAAAATTCACAATTTTTCTCAAAGAAAGAAAGAATTTGCAGTATTTCTAGATTGTTTTAGTGGATTTAACAACAAAAATACTGTAATTTCACTATCTACACATTGAATAATATAGAAGTAATTTACTTATAAGATTCACATTTAGATAATATACAGGTATGAAACATTTTACTATAGACTGTAATCCTACCAAACTTTCATTTCAGGCACTGTACAATATTTGAATAGTAAAAGGAATAAAAAAGAAAAAAAATCAAAATTCCTTTAGTAAAGAGTAAAGTAAAGCATCTTGCTTTGGTTCTGGATCTTTAAAAGCAGACTCCTTGGAAAGTGGGATCAACTAGGAAATTGGCTTACTTCTATTTTTTAGGCTGCGTGATCAGAACAAAACCCAGTAATTGGTATTGCAACCTTTCAGGGAAGGATGCACCGGGTGAGGGAAGTCTTCACAGGAGTGGATTCTTCAGGAGGTTCATCTTTACAGAACTGGGGGAAGTCAAAGTTTCCTCTGTTCAGTACACATACACCTAGGGACTCCTCTGTAATATCTGACTTCTGACAAAAGGCTAGGATAGACTCGGAGCACCAGAATCTGGACCAGCAACTGCACGTTTGGTGGGAGAGCTTAGCCAAAAAAGGTCTGAGTTGTCTGCCAGCATAAGGAACACCAGGTCAAGCTCAGCTCTGTTCTTGTGGACAACATGTTATGTGAGGAGGGAGCTGGACTGATGGTAGAACCCTGTTCAGGTAGCTCTAACCTGAGGGTGGGTGAAATCTTTTCCTTACTGCACATAAGACTGCATCTGCACATCATGCCTTAATGTTCCTCCTTCCCCAGAGATCTGTTCATCTGGAGTATTTCAGATAGTCTCCTGTGTCTCAACTAAATGGCCTCCCTGGAACATCTAAGATGTCAGCACGGAGCATATAATGTTATGTGCCCATCTATTCACATATATGGCTGATCTTTCCAGCTACAGTGGGAAAATCCTCCTGTATTCTTTTTATGAATTTAAAGTAAATTCACTTTAAACTGTGTATTTTGTGAAATGTATTTTATTTATTTTTTTATTCAGTTCTGAAAGGATTTGAAGTTTCCACTAGAACTTTGCCCCCTCCCTCACTGTGTGTGCATGAGTGTGTTTTCTAACTGCAATGAAACTCTGTCAGTTTGGAGACTTTTGATACGATCTTTAAGTATATAAATTCTTCCCCCATCAGTTAATTTAGTTAGCATTCAGGGGTTATTTTTCATTAAGAGTTTGTAAATGAGTAACTCGGTTGCATCATTAATTTCTTCAAAATGACTTTTGATTCATCTTCTAAAAAGTCTCCAATTCCAATGCATTCTTTATACACAATTCCAAGTTCCCACTATCCACGTGATCTTCTCCAAAAGTAACAACTAGGTCTCTCTTCATTAGCTTGTGTTCACCTAGAAGCTTGATCTTTCCTTAACTTTTAAAATTTGTCTCATACACACTTTAGAGTTTTCTAACATTTTTATCCTGTTTAATAAGTTTGCTCCCTTTCCCTTTTCAATTCTTGGCTTCTTGTGAAAACAGCTTTGTCCTTCCTTAAAGATCAGAATTTATCCAATGCATCATTGAGTGCCATCTGAACTTGTTCTCCATTCTTCTGATGTATTCTGAAGGCTGTTTTACTTGAAGCTCCACGAAATTGGTTGTGTTTTGATGTATCTTCTAAACACTGAAACTTTTTTGAAATCTCAGCTACCAGTTTAACTTGATTTAAACATTTAGATTTTTCTTCTTTTGATCCTTCTCTAATAGGCTCTATTACAAGCCCAATGAAAAAGTTATAGCTCTTCAGCTCTTTATTTTTAATTATTTCTTTAACATTTATTTATTTATTGAGAAACACAGAGAGACAGAGCATGAGTCAGGGAAGGGTAGAGACAGAGGGAGTCACAGATTCTGAAGCAGGCTCTAGGCTCTGAGCTGTCATCAGAATCCTAGGTGGGCTCAAACTCATAAACCACAAGATCATGACATAAGACAAAAGTGGGACGCTTAACCCACTGAGCCACCCAGGTGCCCCCTCCAGCTCTTTATTAAAGGTTTCTAATTTGCATGTTTCTAATAGTTTGTTCTTGAATCTGGCTTCTCTTAAAGTTGATTCATGTCTTCCAGATTCTCTTTGAATCAGGTTAATTTTCTCTTAAATTTGTTGTCTTCCTTCTATAATGTCTGCCCAGAACTAAACACTGTAAGTAAAAATATCCTTCATCTTTAGTATTTCTCATATATTATCCTTTTATGATTTTTTTGGGGGGGCCGGGATAAGATAGATTTGTCTCCATGTTCATGTGAACTGGTTTATTATACTGTTTTTTTTAAAGAGTTTCATAAAGCAAAACAATGCTGGAAAATGGAAGAATACTCTAATTATGCTGATTACTCAATGTTAGACAAGTACCTTCACATTATCTGATATATTATCTGAGAATCTCTTATTATATGATGATATCCTTCATGTCTACCATCTAATAAAATTGTATTATGAAGACAACTGAAGATGTGTAAAACATTTTAAAAGAAAAAATTAAGTGTTAAATAAATTATGGCTACTTACACAGTTTAGGACATTTACTAAATGCTTCTTTTCAGATAATATTCTAATCTAGACTTGAAGCCAGGTGTAGTGTAATATATATCAAAAAAGGATAAGATGAGAATCAGCCTTGAGGTAGTACTCAGCAACTTCATAAAAGTTGCTGCTCATCATATATGCCCATATTTGTCAGCAGAATATTAATTATTATTTTCAGACTGATTCTCCTAGTTCAGAAACTTAAGTATGACAATGACCAAGATGTTCACTGACTCGAGATTTTTTAAGACTATACATTACAGCAGGCAAGTTCCTGAAGGGTTGATTTAAGTATAAATCAATCATTAATTAAATCAGTAAATAGAAAGTGACCACCTACTATAGATCAAGCTCTGGGTTATGCACCAAGAATTTATTCACAGAGAAATGCTTAGTCTAGTGAGGGAGACCTGTCAGTGGGGGACTGTAATACAAGAGAAATAACCTGACAGACAGATGCCCAAGTGCTAAGGGAACACGTCTAGGGAATCACTAAGTCAGAATGAGATTAATGAATTTAAGGGAGACTTGTGCCTAAAAGTGATATACAAAGATGCCACTGTGGAGTTTGAATACTGATAGTCAATTGGTTATCACTAATAAATTGGTGAAGTATTTCTGAGGAAAATAACATCTGACTGGTTCTTGCTAGAATAGGCTTCATTGTGCCACTTTACTAATTTATAATGAGGAAAATAACTTTATTGTACCAGAATATTTTAATTCCTATGAACATCATTTTCTGCCTATGTTTGAGCTACATGGGATATCAAATCATTATCAGAAATACGTTCTTGATTTAACCTGAGAAATCACCAACACTGGGAAAGGAAATCTATTGAAAGCCAAACCATAATCAGATGGTTACTGTGTAAGCATCAGATCAGTTNAACTCCACCTTTATTCTTTGGATATTATTATTAATAAAATAATACTTATTTTTATAATAAATTACATGTATTATAATGTGTGTTCCATTTTAAAGATGGGGAAGGTGAGGTTAAAAAAATTACTAGCTCTGTGATATTAGGAAGATTATTTCAACTCTCTAGTGTCCAGTTTCCAAATCTATAAAATGAAAATGATACTAATATTTACTAATATTAATAATACTAGTATATAATGATACTGTTAACAAATATGACACCCTATTACTATAAGGGAAAACAGAAAGAAAATTGAAACAGAGATTTGAACTAGTGGGATTGAGGGGGGGGTTAGAGAGTATGCACAGTGGGGAAAGGGCAGAGAGAGAGAAAGAGAAAGTATAGGAGAGAGAGAGAGAATCTTTAGTACTCCCCACACCCGGGCGTGGAGCCCCATGTGGGGCTCAATCTCATGACCCTGAGATCATGAACGGAGTCACAAGTAAGAATTTGACACTTAACTGAGCCACACATGCACCCCTAGAATTAGTTTTTAATGTGGGAATTTTAATATTTTAAGAATCTAGGTACTAAAAGTATAGTCCCTAAAAGTGGTCCTTGTGTATTTGTCAAAAGTGGCCTAATTTTTATCTAATCTTCCCATTCCTTTATTTTGTTTTCTTCAGTTATCATATAACTACACTTCTTCACTCGTTCAAAGATGAAAACTTCAACAACCCAATTTCTAGATTATAGTACTGGTTCACCTAAATTAAGCATAAACATACACAAACACACACAGAGACATAAAATTCTTATTTATTGTGCTTTATAATTAAAGCTTTTATATTTATTTTTCAGAGTTCCAAAATTACAAAAATAGGCATGGTCTGATTTGGTATTTGCAGAATTCTTGAGATTAGGGCTGAATATCTAATTCTGATCTAGGGTCAGAAGCTTTATGTAAAATAGTGTAAATATATGGATATCTAAAAAAGACTACCTAAGGGAGATCCAAATGGCCCTGCATATTTAAATTATAATTACTCTTCTTTAAATTTCCATGATGATATGTATCTTTCAAGTGTTTTAACCTTTAAGTGACCTTGACTTTATATACATATGTAATATATCTTATATGTAATAGCTACACTTACATGATTTAATACCTCATAGTTTAGGTGAAGGGAATGATGAGTGAGGTGATAAATTATACTAACTTAAAAATAAGGAGGATCCTAATCAGTCCTATCATAATCAATACTTTCCACTATATATACATGAAAAAAAAATAACTGATAAGCTAGACTTCATTAAAATTAAAGGCTTTTGGTCTGTGAAAGAAAATGTTAAGAGAATAAGAAGGCAAGACACAAACAGGGAGAATATATTTGTAAAAGATATATCTGATTAAGAGCAATTATCCAAGGAATTATGCAAGGAATTCTTAAAATTCAATAAGTAATCACCTGATTAAAAAATGGGCCAAAAACTTTGACACTTCACCAAATATATAGATGGAAAATAAGCATATGAAAAGATGCTCCATACTATATGTCATTGAGAAAATGGAAATTAAAACAAAATACCACAACATACCTATATTTGGAATGGCCAAAATCTAATAGAATTCTAACAAAATAGAATACTGAAACATCAAATGCTGGTAAGGATGTGAAATACTAGCAACTCTCATTCATTGCTGGTGGGAAGGCAAAATGGTGCAATCACTTTGGGAAACAGAATGGCAATTTCTTACAAAAACTAAACATGCTCTTACTATATGACTGGGCAATCACTTTAGTACCCTTGGTATTTACCCAAAGGAGTTGAAAACTTATGCCCACATAAAACTACACATAGATGTTTACTCATAGTTGCCAAAACTTAGAAGGAATCAAGATGTCCTTTAGTAGATAAATGGATAAAGAAACTATGATATATCCAACAATGAAATATTACTCATCATTAAAAAGAAATGAGCTATCAAGTCAAGAAAGCACATGGAGGAAACTTAAATGTGTATTACTAAGCGAAAGAAGCCAAAATCAAAAGTTACATCCTGGAAAACACAAAACTATAGAGACAGTAAAAAGAAAATCAGTGGTTTTCAGTGGTTTAAGGAAGAGGAAGGATGAACAGGTAGAGTACAGATTTCAAAGGCAATGAAACTACTCTGAATGACATCATAATGGTGGATATCATAAATTTGTCCGAACCAACAGAATATGCAATACCAAGTGTATTTACCAAGTGTAAACCAAAATGTAAACTGCAGAGTTTGGGTGATAATGATATATCAATATAGTTCACCCATTTTTAACAAATATACCACTCTTGTGGGAAATGCTGATGATGGGAGAGGCTATGCATGTTTGGGGATCAGGATGAATATGGGAAATCTCTGTGTCTTTCTCTCAATTTTGCTGTGAAATTAAAACTGCTTTGTAAAAAAATAATGTCTTAATTAAAAAAAAATCAAAGGGGTTAGAAAGAGTAAGTCACTGGGAAAATAACAGAGGTTAGAGTAAGAAGGATACCAGGAGGTTATGTAAGGCACTGCAAGCTATATAAGGAATGAATTGTATTCAGAGTGAGATGGGAAGACATCCTCTGTTTTCTGCTTCAAAATAATAATATCCCCTTTTTTTTTAGTATGTAAAGACAAGGGGAGAAGCAAAAAGACCAGACAGGAGAATACTTAAGTTCAAAATTGCCATTATATCTGTGTAAGAGAGGGTCAGTTTGAAGAACCCTCATATCTCAAACATATACACACACATAATATATTTATTGAAGAACAAATACCTGATCTGTCATTCTGAAATTGGCAGTAAGAGCTGACACAGTTATAAACTCTATCATAACATCCATTTACATAACCAACCACTCAGGGTACCAAGAATATTTCTCTATATCTTCCATCCTATGTCCTTTAAACAAGACAAAAAAATGAATAAGTGTGGGCTATGCCACTACAGACATATGGAGATGAAAGCTACTTCGGAATGAAGAGAATCCGAGTTTCATGAGCTCCACATTGGGTTCTGCACTGTCAGCGCTGTCGACCATGAGCCCACCAACAGAACAAACAAAAAACCATACTTCTCAACTTTGTCATTATGAATATATATTTGTTAAAGGTGAGTGGTAAAATATATTTTAATTTTTTTATTTTTCTTTATAGATTATAAATATTTAGACAAATGATATCTGGGCCTCTGTACTCTTGCCTGAGCCAGACAAATGTCTATACAAGGGTAGTAGCCAGTATGACCAGGTATGGTTGCAGAGGTTGTACACATAACTCTAAGAGAAACCACTCACACAGATCATAATACAAAACCTCTCACAGAGATTATAATATAAATGAAGCTCCCTTGAGTTGGAGAAGGTATGAGGTTATCTTATTCTGAATATATTTTGAAGGTACAGCTAGTTAATTAACTGACTGGATACAACATATAAGATAAAGTGAGAAATCAAGGATCCAATGCTTTTGGCCAGAAGAGATAAATGGATAATGCTGACATTTACTCAGACTCATCTGGCTAAAAATTTTTTTGTAAAAGTTTAGGTAATAGAAAATAACTGCTGATGCTTTTCTGGTGCCTTTTTTTCAAATGTTTATGTATTTATTGAGGGGGGCAAGCATGAGTGGGGGAGGGGCAGACAGAGAGAGAGAATCCCAAGTGGTCTCCACGCTGTCAGCCCAGAGCGGGGCTCAATACCACCACCCCTGAGATCATGACCTGAGCAGAAATCAAGAGTAGGACACTTAACCAACTGCGCCGCCCAGACACCCCTGCTGGTGCTTTTCAATGTGTTTTCTCCCAAGGGGAATGACAGAATAATAGTATCTACCACAGGAATACTTATTTCACCAATGTGATAAGATGAATGTCAGGTGTTTTGAGTTTCTTGGAAGAAGACACTTTATAAACGCAAACTAGAATTGCTATCTCCATATTATATTTATGAACTTTTCGAATGATTTCTTAGCATACATGTTTTGTCTAGGTCCTTTCCTGATACCAACACTGTATTAACAGACAGAATGGTAGAGCTTTAAAGGGCCAGTGAAATGTAAATGCAATGCCAGTCTTCGTAGGAAAAATCTTTTCCTTCATCAACATTACTATTTTCAGCATTTCGGCACTCTTCAGTACTACCAAATTTTACTGATTTTTACATGTAGCTTTCTAGATGTTGATTCCTATTATTAAAATATCTGTTTCTATTTTTAATTAATAATTAAATATTTTTATTGTTCAAGCTATTGCCCTTGTGACAATACAATAACACTATTGCCTTGAAACAATTTTTTTGCCAGACACATCAAGCTGCATTTAGTGTATTTAGATCACCCTGTTGAAAATAGGTTTCTTTGGAAAAATTTTGATTTGAATTTCAGGTAAACCCAGTAAAACTTCCCAGGTGATACCTTGGTAATGAACACATCAACTAACAACAAAAACAACAACAACAAAAAACTAAATGCAGCAACTCTTCTTGCCTTATTGCAGTTTAGTACAAAAATATTCCAAATGTTTAATTTCTTCTTTAAAAATATAAATATATTTTTATATATTCTGAAGTATGCTAGCACTTGCAGATGTCCAATTTCATCCACAGATGTTAACTTTTCTTTTTTACTAGCTGCATGACTTGGACAAGGAATTAACTCTAATCATCTGTTCCCACATTTTAAAATAGGGATAACTTTGGTACTTACATCACCGAATTATTGTGAAAATTAAATAAGTATTGTTTCATTCCTTCTTTCAATAGGGTGGATAGTATCACATATTCTTTCATAAGCTGGTCCTTATTATCCTGTCTATTCTATTGATATCATAATATGCACAGTTTGTTGAACATATGACACTGCTTTCTAAATCTGTGAGGCTGGGCACGCTTTTATGCCTGGTGATGCCTCCTTTTCCCCTTCTCTTTCCCACTCTTTTAAGTCTTGCTACATCCAAGATTCAAATTTTCCCTCATCTTCTCAGTGAATCCATTTAATTCTTTCTTGGCAAGGGTGACTGTTCTGTAATTATCCAGTTATTTTTTAACAAATATTTATAGGATGTCCACCATTACCAATGTTTTAGAATTCATCTCTCTAGGACTTATCATTAGAATCTTATACTCTTCATCTTTTTATCATCAGGTCCATTTCCAGTTTGTTGAATGAATGAAAGGAAGACTGAGATACCACCATTTCCACTTTTCCATTCATTTCTCTCTTTGGGGGATTAAATATTTGTTCAATTGATTCCTAATATTTCCCACTCAAATGATTAAAACCAGGGTACTATAATAGCATTCATTACAAAGAAAACAATGTTTCAGTGCCTGAGAAAGTGTACTATGAACTATTTCCTAAGAAGGTATAGGATGAATGAATCAAAAAGAAAGAACGTTTTATGGAAGATAAGCAGGAGTGTTCAAAACAATACTAGCTGTGAAAAAATTGTAAGCAAGGGTAAGATATTTAACATTAAAAAAAAAAAAAAGCTTAGTACATCTGATAAAGCTGAAACCTAGAAAGCAGATTACTTATCAATTTGTATCCAAAAGTTTGGGGCCTGGTAAGTTCTTTCAGCTTATTTCTGGTTTGGGGTGACATTACTTTGTTGTCCACTTGCTTCATTTTTAATATCTGCCTAGAGGCAATTCTTGTGCCGTGAAAACCACAGAAGGTATGAGATTTTCAACAATTAGAAAAAAAAAAGCTCTATCCCTAAATGTTGAAACAAGAACAATAACAGCAAAGATAGCAACTATAACAACAAAATTTATCAAGAACAAAAATAATATCTACCAATTTTTGAGTGCTTACTATGTGCCAGAAACTATGCCAGCTGGGAAAACAATAGGCCAAGACAGCACCCACAGCTGGTGTTTTCCAGACTTTACCTAAATAATTTTCACAGTGTCTGAAGAATCCTTACACATTCTCTCTATTCCCTTATCTTCTAATTTTATTGATGTCCCGAACAAACAAGTAGATTCCAAATTAATATTCTAAAGATTACTCATTAATTTTAAAATGTTATTTTTATGATGGTAAAGTCCTAGTCAAAGTAATTAAGTACCCTAAGAAAAAGATCACAAATCTCTAAAGTGTATTTAATTTGTAAACAATCAGGATTCTACCTTATTTTCTATACAATTCCATCTCCACCCTTCCTTCTAAAATTCTGTCTACTGCTCTCAGACAGGAATTCCTCCTTATACCTGAATTATCTATTTGTTCTTTGCCTCCCACAAATACCATGCATATTCTACATTCAAACCTCTGTTCTCCTTGCTGGACCCGTCAGCACTCTTCCTTTTACTTCCTTTTTATAAATCCTTCCCATATTGAATCAAACTGTAACAAGAGTTTAGAAAATTTATTCTAAATATGTGCAAGAAAACAGCAACACTGCCAAACTTTCTTAGGCAGTAACATGGAGGAAATAATTTGGACAGATTACTTGTTGATTTGTGGTTTACAAAACTGCTAGCTGTAAAATCAGAAAGGATCACAGAGAAAAGGTGGCATGTAGATTAAAATCTAGAGATAAGGATAAAAAGATAGATAGGTAAAGATAGTGGTATAATTAAATTTCAATTCTCAAAAACATGAGAGATAGTTTTCTTGACTATTATTAAAGTTTATTTAACAAAAAAGTTCAATATGATGCATGACCTGAGTTGTATATTGTAGTAAAACAGGTGGTTTGGAGTGGGGGACATGTGGAAGCAGTTGGTTTCTTCCAGTTAACACACCCACTGTTTATACATGTTCCAAGGCTTCTAATGACACTATTTCCTTGAGTTACCACCATTCCGTTATTGTTCTGTTGCCCACTAGTTGCCATCTCCTCACATTCATCTATCATAAAGGGATTCATAAAGGGATCAAACCCCTGCAATTTTCCGTAGACATGTCTGCCACCATTTAATTTCAATGAGAAATCTTGTTCATAAATTGTTTCAACTCAGGAGGATGAGCTTTGTTATGGTGTCCACTCAGTGAGCTCAAAGATGCCTCCAATGTGACAGATAATTTAAGAGAAAATATAATAAATCTAAAAACAAACTGATAAAAACAGGTAAACCAATAAACCATAAGGGCAAAGTCCTTTGACAGGGAGAAAAGAAAATGGCAGAAATCCAAAGTAACCAACTAGATTTATTACATGTAACATGCAAACAAACTTAAAATTACTGTATCTGCACAAGTTCCATCTTTTACAGAATAAAAAAAAAACAAACTAAGAGGCCCTATGATAAAGAGTCTATCTTATCATGAGAGTCAGATAGATATATGAACCTGGATTTGTTTACCAAATACTAAATAAAAGTATATGGCATTTGAAAAAAAAGCACACTGAGAATAAATGCAGTATCACTTTAACGTTTAAATTTTGCAAATTATTACTAAATGACATGAAATTCTTCAAAGAAATCATAGACAAATGTTTTATCATCTGAACCATGAGACATTCCTCACATTCAAGGAAAAATTTAATAAAATGATACCATTTTGTGAGCATTTACCATGTGCCAATCCTTGTATTATACCATCTCTAAATGCATTAGCTCATTTAATCCTCAAAATAATATCATTAGATTGCTATGATTACTACTATTCCCATTTTTCACTGAAGCAAATCGGAGCTACCTGATAGAGGTAAAGAACTGTACCCAAGGTCAAGTACCCAGTTCTTTACATGCAGAGACATGATTTGTACTCAGGCAGCCTATCTCTAAGCAGGAGCTGATTATATTACACTCTACTATCTCTCACCATATAAAATTTAACTACTCTTATTCTTAACTCCACTCTCCTTTTCCTACATAATTATAATTTTACCATATTCCCTAAAAATAAACATCATTTTTTTTCTAAGTCAGTAGAATTTTAAACATGCCCCTGTGCTTCTTAGGATTTTTTGGTTGTCTATGTCTAAAACCTGCTTTAGATAGTTTAAACAACAACAACAACAAAAGGAGACTTTATCTTGATATAAGAGTATTTCACAAAAGTTCAGCACTCTCCTTATAAAAAGCCATGTATAACCCAAGCAGTTTTTTTGTCTCTATCTGCCTCTATCTTCTCTTTCTTCAAACTGTTTTTTTTTTCTTTTTAATATACATGGCAGGTAGAAGATGGTAACCCTGCAATAGCCAGGTTTTAATTTTTTTTTTGTTTGTTTCCTATTAAAACAGCTCAGAAAGAAATAAAATCTTTTATCCCAGATTTTTGAGGCAGAATCTGCTGTTCCTGGGTATGGCCAGTTTTCTCAATTAGACTCAGGTCACCAGATATGAGGTCTGAGTCAGGTGGTACAAACAGAACTTCATACTACACACCTGTGAATCTGAAGGGGCAGATACCCCCAATGGTATACACCACTATCATAGTTATCCCAGAATTTATGATAAAATCTTTGTTTCTTGTAGTAAAGAATTCTAAATCTAAGGAACATAAAAAATACAACAAACTCAAACCTAAGAGGTTGTACATGAAGGGGATGAGAATATGCTTATTCCAAAATATGCCACTTGAGCATAAAAATTGAGCTGAAGGCAATTAGGAAAAAGAAAACATAGAAATGGTTCTTTGCCCTCTCTTCCCCTATCTGCCTAAGAGCAAGACATAAATATCCCTTTATGAAAGTGTTACTCCTCCCTTTTCCTGTACCAGAAAAACCATAATCATGAGAGACAGAAAGTTAGTACTGAGATGCACAAAAAACTTTAATAAAATAACTCTTATTTTCCATTAGTTTCCCTCCATATATTCACCTTCCCGCAATTATCCACCTGAGATACCCAACTCCCTTTTTCTTTGTCTCGTTACTTCTCCACAATTTATAATCCTTCGTTAAAATGGTATATACGACCAATAAGTCTAACTGCTTCTTTGGGTCTTCACTTCTTTTCTATGAAGGTCTCCATGCACATAAAAATAAAATATCAATTTTTTTTTGGTCAACCAAAATGTATATGCCTTTTCTTCTATTAATATCTTTTGCCAGTTTAATTCATAGCCCTCATTAGTTAAACTAAGGCTAGAGGAAAAGGTGTTTTTTTCCTCCTATGTATTTATTATATATTATTTAAATATATTATAAACATAAAAAGAAACAAATAGGTATTTGGAGCTATACATTCAAATGCTGATGTTCAAATTTTAAGCACTGAATCAATCTGTAACTGTTAAATAGATTAACTAACGTTAGGATCATCTTCATGAAATGTTCTGGAGAACAGGTTGGTAATATCTTTTTTTTTTTATTTTTTTTATTTTTTTTTTAATGTTTTATTTATTTCTAGGAGAGAGAGAGAGAGAGACAGCGTGAGCAGGGGAGGGTCAGAGAGAGAGGGAGTTACAGACTGAAACAGGCTCCAGGCTCTGAGCTGGCAGTCAGCACAGAGCCCGACGCGGGGCTCGAACCCACGAACCGCGAGATCATGACCTAAGCGAAAGTCGGACGCTTAACCGACTAAGCCACCCAGGCGCCCCAGGTTGGTAATATCTAAATTGATATTAAAAATTCTGAGAGAAAAAAAAGAAAAAAATCCATCCTGTCTTATTAAAAACTATTGAATCTAAAGCATGACTATACCTTCTGCATGACACATTTTTTTCAGTTATTAATGCAATTCAAGACATTTAACACTAAAAATACTCTGGTTTAAAGAAAGTAAAAAATGCAATGCAGTTAGGATGTGCTGATCTTGATTGGGTTATATGAGAATACAAATATTTTTAAATTTATAAACTTCCAAAATCAAGGAATATGAAAGCAGAGTTTCATATTTCCATTCATATTATTCAATTTCAAGTGTGGGACTACAAGAGAGTCTTTTTCATGCTAGTTTTCTACAGTCCCTGATACTCAGAGTAATATATGAAACATTAATGTTCTGAGTTTTGTGAGTATACAGCATACACCAAATCCTCACTGAAAGAAAAGCTCCTCAATTCCTAATCATTTCAATAGGCTCTAATGTAATATTTCCTACACCGCAAATCACAGCACTTTATTTAAGGAAATCAAGTCTGGCCAAGTGAGCTCTATGGAGTGCAGCCTGCACAGACATCAGTTCAAAGGATCAGATGTCAAAGTGCTCCCTCTAATGTCCCTTAATCATCACTCCGATTAGTGTCTGAATAGAACTGTGATTAAAAACGCTGCTGCCATTGTCTACCTATTCAGTCATCTAGCATTCTACGTAGGTTCCACCGATTAGTGTTTGAATAGGGGAACGATTAGAACGACAGCTGCCATTGTATGCCCATTCGGAAAACAGCAAAACTCGCATATTTATTTGCTATGAGCACCAAATAAATGTTTTGCAAAGGTAAAATATACTATTAGGCTCTAAAGACAATTTAGCTGATTTCTTTTGTTCAGAGCACTCTATTTTCCTATATGCAAAGATATTTCTTATTTGCAAATACAGTAATATGCTTCATTAATATCTTTTAAAATATACATATTCTGTTTTATAGACATAGTCTTAACACACATCTGTTTTATTATATAGTACTTATTGACCTACAATACATCATACAATTCCAGTTTAATATTATGACTATCCAAAGAATTTCTGTATAAACAAATCAGTTTGGTTCCAGATCTTTTGGATCTCTTCTCAATATTCTGAGATTAATATGCAATCCATATGAAGAACTTCTCCAAAAAGAAACTTCCTTGTTAAACATTTAGAGAAAACATTTCATTCTCAAGCCATTCTAAGAGAGGGAGCATTTTTTTAGGTTAGCACTTAGTACCCTACTGGGGCTCACATAAAGGAGAATCAGACAGGGTAAAGGCTCCATGTCAATGCAGACCTGCAGACTGTGATAAAAGTGGGCAGGGCAAAGGCATCATGTTGAAGGCTTTTTGGAAAAGGGAAAATATGGGGGAAAAAAATTCACAGGAAGATAATTCATTCTTACTTCATGCACATATTAGTCAGTGTCCAAAATAGCTGGCATCTCTTTCTGTTTCTCCCTTTCTCTATCTGTCTTTCTCTCACACACCCACTCCCCCGGACACACACATACACAATATGCTGCCAGGAAATTTCTGGGCAATATAGGAAATGCTCTGTTTTTCATTACCGTTCTTAATATCTTCCTGTTCATTATCTCTCCATGTTCTTTCCATATTTAGTTATGCTGTTCTGCATCCACTGTCATAATGGACGAACATGTGTAGTAACAGAAACAGACTGGGGAGCATCAACGGTTCAATGCTAATAATGACAATCAATAACACTTGTTGAAGAACATATATGCCAGGTACTGCTGTAAATACACTATGCAAGCTGACTCATTTAATCCCAACAGCAAGTGTATGGGATATTTTCTATTATTATCCTTATTTTACAGAAGAGGAAATAGAGGCAGGAAGAAATCAAGGAATTTACTCAAAGTCACACAGCTAGTAAACCGCAGAACTAATAACTGAAACCAACTAGTTTGTCTCTGTACAGCTCACTCTTAACAAACCTTTCTGCTGATAGGTCATCCCTTCAGTTCCACAGTCTTCTTTCATTAAAAACAAAAACAAAAACAAAAAACCTCAAAGATAAGGAAGCTAGCTTTCAAGAGAAAGTTTTCTTTTTGCTAACAAAGCTAAAGAAACACACCTTACACTTAGTGGAAAGTTTTTTCCAGTTCAACTTAAACTCTGAGTAGATAACTGCATTCCATTCTAATTAACAATAAAGTTGGTATTAAAAAAAAGAGCTGTAAGGCCACAAGTCTAAATGTCTAAACCAAACTGACTCCATGATAGGCTTTAAGTTTCCCCTCTGAACTAGAAGGCCTGAGTTTCAGCTTTCCTGAAACTATCAGGCAGTTACACATTGCCCAAGGCAGGAGAAACCACCCTTGCAACACCCAATCAGGAAAGTCCAGCGACCACCCTCCACATTACTAAGGGAGAGGCCTGGAGATAGAAACTATAGATAGGACCCTGTTACCTAATGTTAAAGTTAACCTGTTAGTCACCGAACAAGACCCTAGGCTCGCTCTGTGATTGGTTGAATTTAAAGGTACTCTAAATGTTGTAATTGGATCCCGCCAAAAGTAACGAATACTCTAGACAATGTGTATGGTCAAACCCGCTGTCAATGATGTTGAATTATTATGATTGGATCACTGTTCCCATGTCACAACTTCTGTAACTCCCCCGTCTCAAACCCCATAAAAACCCTACTCTGTCCTTGTTCGAGGCTCTCAGCACAGATCCATACGCTGGTGAAGTCTGGGAGTCCGAGCTTAAGCCCGTAATAAAGCCCTTTGCTTTTGCATACGTGACTCGGACTCCTTGGTGGTCCTGGGATTTTGGGGAGATCGCGATCTGGGCATAACAGAGCCACTTAACCATTATAAAATTTCAAACTAAAAAGCAAAATAAAAGAGGGCTAGGGCTGATGGCTGACAATTACAAATGAGTTTAATTTGTGTGTCACATGGACATGGAGAAAGTTGTGATCAGTTTGAAATAAATAATTAAAGCAAAGCTCTTCTGTTACAGCCTCAGGAAATCAAGAGTTAACACTTTTCTTCCTTTTAGTCAATTAACATTTTATTACATATTTCTGCCTGGAGAATAAATCTCTGGCAACACTGGTCTATGTGTGGTATGAAACACCAAGAAAACACACACGCAAAGAGAGAACCTAATATGTGATAAAACTCTAAATTATAGCATGAGGTAAAGACTGTCCTTTCTTAATGAGATGACATGCACTTTTCTTAATGAAATAACCAGATTATAGAACTTTTCAATACATGTAATTATTAATATCATCTTCATCATTATCAGTGTTATTGTTACTTGTACTAGTCTTTGCTAGTAGACCTTGTACTAGACCTCTTCTGTCTCATCACTTCACACTTAGCCTCACACTTTATGCGTCAGCCCTGCAGGACTCAAAATGTTTCAATACCTGAGGTTCAGTACATGAACCTTTCCAATATGTGTTTTCCATTTTGGCAGGAACCCTCTTCTTTGTCTTTCCCTCTGTATTTTCAGCTTAAAATCTGCTTCCTCAGGGAGGCCAAGCTTGAATCCTGACACTGAATTCTATACTTCAGCTATAACTCCCGGTTGTCTACACTGGCAACACTTGATTGTGAATGGCTTTAATGCCTGTGAGAAACACTGTAAGTTGTCAGGACAAGAAAAGTGTTTGTCCCTTTCCCCACCACTATTCGCAGTGGCAGACACATAGTAGGTCTTCCATTAACACATCATAATTAATGAAACCATACAAGGCAGGTTCCAAAAAAATTAATTTATACTATGTCACTCATAAAATTAGTTAGAATAATTGATCTCTTGTACTGTACAAATATAGAAAATGTGACACATTCTTGTTTTAATGTTTATTTATTTTAATGTTTAACGTCAGCTCAGAGTCTGACAGGGGGTTCGATCCCACAAACCAGGAGATCATGACCTGAGCCAAAATCAAGAGTTGGATAGACACTCAAATAACTGAACCACCCAACCACATCAATTCTTTAAGAGAGTTCTCCTACGAAAAGTAACTTTTTTCTAACCACGGGATTAATGTCCAAAAGTGTTCAGGAGATGCTTTTCATAGTTCATATTTCATATATAGACAATGAAAATTAATCAATGATCATATTTTAATTACCGATTCACGGTATACTTTATATTCTTAAAGAAACCGAGATCACCCAAAATACTCCTTTTGAAATCCATAACTAGATTTTAAGACTTATACCAAAAATGCCTTCCTATCAGCCACAGGTTACTATTTTAAAGTAATTACTGGTTATGTATCAGAAGAACCCACCCCAATTCCAAAATTACAAGGCCTACATATGTCTAAATGACCATAAACCAAGATTATAGGCTCAGAATCCCTATTCTGCCTAAATTTTTATACTATGACAAAGGATTTCCAATCACATGTCACAGTATATTTTTCCCTCTGTAAAGTTTTCCCCTCTGCTGAACTGTAAACTTGCATTTTCTTTAAAGGATCAAATAGTTTCTTCAAATTAATGTCTATTCTAACACATACACAAAAATAAATTACTAAACTTATATAGTGATAACTTCTAACCTTTATTAGAGGTATGGAGGAGATTGTCCAATAAATGCCACTTAAAATATTCTTATTTTAAAACAAACTTATATTTTCTAAGTCATTACAATGTTCTCAATATATTTAGTAGGAAAATTGTCCTTAAAATATAAATAATAAAACAGTACCAGATTAGTGATTCCAAAACTCTAGTAATACATAATATGTGGTAGCATTACTAGGAGGTTAATGTGATGACCAGAGAAACCCACTCAGTCAGCCAACCTGGAGTTCTGGGACCCCCTGTGCCATTCAAATCCATCTGAGTCTCTCTGGTGGGTTGCCAGTTGCTACCCACGTTTAAACATTCATAGGAACACCTCTAGGTCCTGAGGCTACTAGTATCTCCAGGACAGTATAAGCTCTTTGATTTGCAGGTGTTATCAGGGCCAGTACTACAGTGAGGTAACTGAGGCATCCATGGCACAAAATTTAAGGAGGTACTATTCACTTTCACAGTCTGGCAAGTACTATCTCAGTTTCCCAACATGGGGTTATAACTGGCCTTGCCTGTCTTAACCTTTCTTACTTTCTCTGGCCCAAAATAGAAATTTATTCCATCCTCTCTCCCCACCTCCAACGGACCTCATTTGAGAACCTATTGGATGGAGAATAGGAGATGGTCATGAATTCTGTTAGATCCAAACTCAAAATCAGACTTGATGGGAGGGGGAAGTTACTATAATTCTTTCTCCTTCCTCCTAAAATGTGCACATGTTAAGCAGAGATGCCACTAGTTTTCATTTCTTGAAGAAAAAGGTGTAACAACAGAAAGCAATGAGGCAAAGAGAGCTTCTGTGAGACTCTTCTGTCTCACAGAAGTAAGATTTTCAAGGAATCTGAAAGGACTTGAGTGATTGACAATGGATTTAGGAGGAAATGTATGATAAGTTAAAAGTCAATTTTCTTCTCCACTCCTACCTTCCCATCTAAACTAATACAAATATTTTAAGAATGGAAAGACAAGATGAGGATCCATAAAAAGGAGAGGGCCCAGAAATATTGGTAGATCCCAGAAAAAAAGATCATTGCCCAGCTACTCAGGCTGGACATAGGGAGATGGCAAATACTAGTCATGCACATGGAAATCATGAGCTAGAGAACCTATCAGATGAAGCCCTGGGAGAAGGTGACTGAACTATGAAGTTTCCTGAGCCCCAGTGTTTGATTATCATGCATTCAAGAGTGATTTAAAAGGAGTAAAGAGGCAGGGAACAAAAAGGGATCCTGTGAAAGGGAATGAAGGATAATTCCACATCCCCCATGATGGTTATTAAAGGAAAGATATAATGAAGAACCAGCTGGGCTTACCACATCTACTACACTTGTCACCAAATCCAANAAAAAGGGGGGGGGGGGGGGGAGGCAAGGAGGAAAAATCCTGAAAGTGACGGTGACAAAGTTTCTACTCTTAGACAAACTCAAAATAGAATTTAAGTTTGGTTACAGAAAAATAAAGGAGGTTATATTTCCTGTATGCCTGAGTTTCTAGTCTGATACTTGTATTCTCAATACAATGCATTTTTCACCTACTGAAGAAGACATTAAGTTGCAAAGAATCTTGGTTTGGGTTATTTTATTATTATTTTTTTATTTCAGAAATTCCTTCAGGCATTGAGTCTATTTTCAGAAGAATGCTATTTGTCAGCAATCAGGAAAGCAAACTCAAGCTTAAGAAGTTGTTTTATTTACTTTTTTAGTGTTTTATTGATTTCTGTGTGAGAGAGAGAGAGAGTGACAGCATGAGCAGGGGAGGGTCAGAGAGAGAGGGAGACACAAAATCTGAAGAAGACTCCAGGCTCTGAGCTGGCTGTCAGCACAGAGCCCGACACAGGTCTCGAACCCACAAACCGCAAGATCATGACCTGAGCCGAAGTCAGACACTTCTCCACCTAGGCGCCCAGAGAAGTCATTTTAAAATATGGTGTAAGAAGAGGAGAGAGTAGAACAGGAATTACTTTTTTACTGTGAATCTGCTCAAAAATTCATTTAACTTTGGAGCTTAAAAAAAGGAATTCATAGTGTGAATTTGCTATATATCAACATTGGAACCTGCATTCTATGTCAAGTTTAACAGAGCCAGGTTAACTGGGTTATCAAAGCAAGAAGATTCCACCTTCCTTTTCTGAATGAGGTTGAGTGATGACTTTATTAACTATGTGGATTTTGTTCCTTAATAGTCATGTAAGCTTGAGAAGGAAAAATGGACCGCAGTACACAAAGCAAATCATAAGGATAATTCCCAAAGTACAAAAAATAACCACATTTGGAAATCACGTATTAGAGGAAAAACACAATGACCTGTCCTTCCTCAAAGGAACTCTCTCACTTCTTTCACGCCTCTCATCTCACTCCACATGGTGCTTCTTAGATAAATTCTCATGTCTGCCTACCCTTGCCATGCTGGTATTCAGTGTCCTGCTAAGCCACAATGTAGCCTAAGACAAAAGGAAAGAGGTATGCTTCTACATACATGTTTTATATATTCTTGGGTTGTTTATCTTTCTTACTAAGTCTTTCAGTGTCCTTACATTTTGTACCTCAAGCCAGTACCTCACTTGTCTCTCCCTAATCCAAACCAAAGTTCTCAGAGATCTAAGCTCCAAACCCTTCCCACTCTCCATACTCTTCCTGGGAAACTATCTACAGGCTACATACCCACATATACTCTGATGACTCAAAACTCTTCATCTCCATTCCTGACTCCTTTTACTGAACTACAGCTTTTGAACTAAGTAGGATACCCCCAGATGCAAGAAACAAAAGATCACAAACTGAATTCACTATTCTCTCAGTTCATCTTATAAACAATTAAATGTACACAGAAACTACCTAGTCATATTTATTTTACCTCCTGTTATGGACTGAATATTTGTGTCCCCTCAAAATTCATATGTTGGAATCCTAACACCCAATGTGATGAAATTATGAGATGGGAGGTGATTCAGTCATGAAAGCTGTCATGAATGGGGATTAGTGCCCTTATAAAAGGGACCCAGGAAAGCTCTCATCCCTTCTGCCATTTGAAGACACAGAAAGAAAACAGTCATTTATGAACCTGGAAGCAGGCCTTCACCAGATACCAAATCTGCCAGTGCCCTGATCTTAGACCTCCCAGCCCACAGAGACATGAGAAATACATGTTTGTTGTTTAAGCCACCCAGTCTATGATATTTTTTTCTAAAGTAGCCCAAGCAGACTGAGACACTCCTAAATATATTCAAATTTATCTTCTCTCCTACCCATTTCCCCATCTTTTGTTGTCTTCTAACCTTCTACACAAGTCTGAATCTTACCTCTCATTTTCCTTATTAAATTCATCTTCCACTATGAAAGTTAGACTAATTCAGCCAGAGGCAAATTTGACTGAATTACGTAGATAATTAAAACTTCTTCACGGTTCTTCCTTTGAAAGAGTACTATTGGTATTTACTGACATTTCTGTCTTCTTCAAAAGAATGTGAGGACTTCTTGCCAAAGCCTATGCCAATCAAATTCATCTTCATTCTACTGTGATAAGTGGTACAATGGCAAGCCCATTTTACAAACAGGAAATGAATGCAAAAACTAGCAAACAAAAAGTAGTGACTAAGATTGTGAACCTCACACAGGAAAAAAATGATTTATCAAAACCTACATATTACTGTAGTCATTTCCTAGAATGAAAAAAAGTCGAGGATTATTTTTATTTACGTATTCAAACAATTTTACTCTAAAAGTTCTGGTGTCAGATTCCATGGGTGCAACCTCTGGATCCACCATGCAATACTAGAATCCTGGACAGGTTTCTTAAGTTTCCCTGTACCTCAGTTCACTGATCTATGAATGGAAATAAAATATAGTACGTTCCTCATAGGATGGTTCTGATGATTAAATGAGTTACTTCACTTAAAGCACTTTAGATATATAACTGCAATTAGCAAATTCTTACTATATCCTATGTCTTACTATTTCTTTTTCTTTTACTATGAGCACTTACTATATGTCACGTGTTTAAAACAAAGTAGCTAAAATTCTTAAAAACATGTCTAATAATTGGATGTCTTCAGCTGTCTTCTCTTTTTATTTTCACCCAGTTTTCTGATTTGTAATGTCTTCTGGTCTTCAAATATTGCTAATGGAAAATGAGTGCAAAATATTTATGCAATTAGGACAGTTCAACATTTTCAAAAATGGCAAAAATAAACAGCAGTTATGGAACACCTGCTTAAAAGATACTGGAAATAACTGCTTCGTGCTTCATTAACCAGTATAAACATATTTGCCAGTTTAAATCCCGTCCTGAATTCAGAATTTCCAATTAGTACTAGAATGGTATCAAACTGCCAAGGGAAGAAATTCCGGGGTAAAAAATTTCAGAATTACCATTTGCAGAGCACTTTTACAGGTCAAACAAATGCCTATCTTCTGAAAAGCCTATAAGTTTGTTTATTGAAACTAAATTTGTACCCATTTTAATACACAATTTTAGACTAGAATTTTTAATCTATTCATCTTTGAATGGCATTCAGTACAAAATATGGTTGTTTTCAGGACCAAAATGGACAAAGGGAAGAAAGGAAGACATGGACAGAAGACAATACAATGGCTCAAGGAACACTTCTTACCAGGGAATTCAAAAAGACCCAACCCACAACCCTAAGGCACATATGCAAAGACTGGTAAGTTGGAGATCCTCTGAACTAAATCAAAACCGAAAATTGTAAAGCCAAAGCAAAATAGTTAGTAAATGAAAAAAAAAGCATAAATAAATAAAACCTTTATATTTGGTGGTCAGGAAGTTAGCTACAAATGATCTCTTTGGCTATCTTCAGAAATGATATAAGATTATGGGTAAAGAAAAATGTGACAACCGCTACAATCCAGATTTTCCTTAACTCTAATGATTCCATTTTCTAATAATCTTTCTTGTCTTTTCTAAGTAAGCCAGGTGATATACTGAAAAGGATGTACTAGATCTAGAGGACCTGAGTTCTAGATCTGGCTGTAACACTGAGTAATTTTAATAAGCTTTGGTAAATCATTTAACATTTTCAGCAATATCCTCATCGGTAAGACAAGGACACAAATCTGAATTGTCTATTTACATCACAGTAAAAACCAAATGTAATTTGCAAAGATACTCTGGAAATTGTATAGCACTTTATAAGAAAATATGTAGTCCTTATGTCTAGTATATAAATAACATGGTGAAAGAAGGGGTATATTCACTCATGCATTCATTTGACAGATATTTACTGAGCACCAACTATTTTGGAAGCTGGAAATACAGCTTACGAAACAGAACATATAATAAACAAAACACAAAAATCCCTGCCCTCCTAGACTTTATATTCCAGCAGAAAAAGAGAAAATAAACAAAATTAGCAAGTGAATAACAGTATATCAGCGATGAGTGATAGAAGAAAAAACAAACTGAGAAATCTAAGGAGAGCTGAGAAGAGGGACATGTTAGATTTTTAAATAGAGGGGCTGGAGAAGGCTTTGCTGAGGTGACAACTGTACAAAGGAAATTGTGAAAACTCCAAGTAAGCCAGAAAACCACTGAAACATTCTGAGCACAGGAATTTTAAAAGGATTTCTCATGTATATTAATTGAAGATTCTACCAGGAAGGGCATAAGCATGAGCATGTATACTATTTCAAGGTTATTGAAACAAACCAGATGAGAAATGAGAGATAATGGTGCTGGCTTAAAAAGGCTGATAGTGTTGTAAGTGTAAAAGGTTAGACAGAAATTAAAGTGAGGAGAAAAAAAATGAGACCACCAACATAATGAGCCTTACAGAGAGAGGGAATGATCTAAGCTCTGGGTACTCTAATTTAGGGGCAAGAACACGAGGAATGACCAACAGTGAAGCCAAGGACATGCTAATAATGAAAGAAGAAAACCAAGGAGTTTAATGTGCTGTAAGCCAAGTGAAAAAAAAAATATTTTAGGAACAAGAGAGTAACTTGCTGTATCAAGTGTTGCTGATATGAGCCAAGATTTGACCTTTTGTTTAGCAATTTCAATCCACTTTCCCTAAAAGCAAAATTTGAAACAGGGATTTGGGTGCAGGTGATTTATGGAGTGAGTGCTATTCAGGAAAAGTACAAAAGGAGTAAAGGAAGATAGGAAGGAGGGAAATTTGCAGAGCAAGGACACAGTCAATGGTACTGTCTAGTCATAGCTAAAAGGCTATAGCCAAGGATTAGGGCAAGGCCCAGTAGCATATCAGCTCACAAGAGCTTCCCTGCCTTGAAACAAGTGGGCTAGCTTCCTTAAGGATACTGTCTTCATCTTAAGTTTTCAGAATTCAATTATGGGATATCTTACTAAGGTTTTCTTTGAGTTTCACTCAGGTTTTTGAATCTGTAGCTTTATGTCTCTTGCCCAATTTGGAAAGATTTTAGCCATTATTTCCTTTTTGAGTATTTTTCAGCCCTGCCCTCTTTCTTCTCTTCCTCTGGATAGTGAGAGAAGTCTACGTGTCTCTCCACGGACTTCACAGAGGGTAAGTGGGGATGTGGGCCCTCTCAGTTACTGGCTAGCTAATGGGGATGAAAGTACTGGCTCCCTATTCTTACATCCAGCAGAGGTGTGCGGGCATCTTATCATCTCATTAAAAAATGGAAGCCTAAGCTCCCTTCTCAGCCTTTATGGAATACATAGGGATGGGGCCACAGTTTTTCCTGCTGTGTTTGGCTACAGAAGACAAGTTACAGTCTGAAGGCTTTCTGTCTTGCTAGGCTGTTTTTTCCCTGGTATTTTGCCTAGAGACTAGACTTTTGTTAGGACTTGTGTGTGTGTGTGTGTGTGTGTGTGTGTGTGTGTGTGAAGCTAGTGTTTCCAGTTCTCCAAATTCTTTAGTCCCAAGACGGGGATATTTCTTCATTTTATTCATTTATTTTATGATTTCTATTTTTTCTAATACACATGCTTTTTATTTAGTTGTATTTTTAGTTTAATTATTTAATTAAGTAAGCTCTATACCCAACATGGGGCTTGAACTCATAACCTCAAGATCAAGAGTCTCATGTCATCCAGGTGCTCCTCCAAGACTGGGAAAATGCAGAAAAAAGAAAATCCTGGGAACTCACCACCATTTCATTCTTTAGGTTCCATTTCTCCAGCTAGATGGTCTTCTCCCTACCATTCAAAGTCTTATGTTTCCTTTATATACATATAAGGCTTTTGAATTTAGATGAGTGATTATAACAAGTATGAAAATTTTAAATTAAAAAATAAATTAGAGGCACCTGGGTGGCTCAGTCAGACAAGCATCTGACTCTTGATTTTGGCTCAGAACATGATCTCAGGGTTGTGGGATAGAGCCCCGTGTTGGACTCAGTGTGGAGTTTTTATTTATTTTAAAAAATAAATGTGTGGAGTCTGCCTAAGATTCTCTCTCTCTCTCCCTCTTTCCCTCTCCCCTCTTACTCACTATCTCTCTCTAAAATAATAAAATAAAATAAAATTATCTTTTGGTTATACTTTTAATGATGTCTTCATGCAAACACATGAGAACAATAATGAAAAGGAAAGGATCCACATTCTTTAACTGCACTGAGAATAACTTTCAACTTCATTCCATATTTCCACTCTGGGAATGAAATTTCACTGTTCTTTGTTCATACAGGTGTGTCAAATAGAATTTTCAAAATGGTATACATCCAGAGCAATAAATCTGATCTTATAAATTAAGATTATTTTAACATGCATTTAAAGCTTTCATTTTTCTACTAATACTTGCTTATTATATAAAACCTGAAATATACAAATGTGCCAAGAAAACAAAAATAATCACTACTAACATTCCATTATATGTTCTTTTTTTCTTTGTGAATATATGTCTAGGTTTATATGTGTGTATAAGTGCACACCATTATTCTTAAATATAATGTTTCATGTCTTTTCCTCATAATGTATATTTTAAGTATTTTTCCAGATAATTATTTTAAAAATAATTTCCATGGTTGCACAACTTATCACTGAATGGATCTGCCCTGATTTATTTAACCACAACTCAATGGTTGGAATTCAGTGGGTTTCCCTCCACATTTTTCTATACCAAATAAATAATGTTGGGATACGCTTCTTTTTGCTTAATTCTTTACCTACATTCCTAATTCTTTGCTTAGGATAGTTTACTAGAACACAAATTACTGGGTGTAAGTGTTTGATAATTTAAAGATATTGTTATGGACTGAACTATATCCCCCACTAATTCATGTGGTAGAGTCCTAACCCCTGGTACCTCAGAATGTAACTGTATTTGGAGACAGTCTTTACAGACATGACTGAATTAAAATGAGGTCATTAAGAGGGGGCCTTAATCTAGTATGATTAGTGTCATTATAAGAGGAAAGTTGGATACAGGCACTCACAGAGAGAAGACTATACAAAGACACAAGGAAAAACCAAGAGAGAGGACTCAGAAGAAAACAACCATGCTGATGCATTGATCTCAGATTCCTAGCCTTCAGAACACTGAGAATTTCTGTTCTTTAGGCCACCCAGTCAATGGTACTTTGTTATGGCAGCCCTAGCAAACTAACACAGGTGTTGATGAATATTGCCAAAAATACTAATTGCTTTTCGCAGAATTTGTACCAATATGTTTAACAGAGAAAGTCCACCTCACTGCATCTTTTTAGCAAAAAATAAAATCTGGTAATATGAGATCCTCAATTCACAGAATAACACTTTGGAATAAAATGTTAATTTCATAAAATAATAATACAATGATAAGAAAACCTCTCTTTGTAAATAAAACCCTGACCATAAATAGTTTAATAATATATAAATGAGACCTTAAAGAAGTCATTTAATTTATCAGGGTAAACGTTCTCATATCTTTAAAATGACTTAGACTTGATAATCTTGAAGGGCTTTCTACATTTGTAATTTACATAACTCTTTTTCCAGTGCCCTGCAATTATTCACACCATAATACAAGGTCTTAGAGTCAGTCTATACTTTGATCTGATTTAGACCACACTAGTCTTTTTCCAGAGACCTCGTGATATTAGAAAGCAAAACTCATCAATCTAGTACAAGGAAAACTGAACTCCAATCCAGCTTTACTATTAAGTGGCTGTGTAATCATCTCAGGTCACATCATTTTTTTGTATTTCTATTTCTTCTTTTCAACCAAAAAACTTTACTGGGTGTCCAATGGCAAAAATTTTTAAATCAGATGAATAAATACACAATGTGCACATTCTCTCAATTTCCATCATCAAAGAGTTCATATGTAAGGAAGAAAGAAGTATATAAAAATAAGCTAAAAATCATTGTATTAGACAGTATAAGCAAAGTACCAAAGAAGCCAATGCTAAATAAGCTAATGCAAATAATTGTTTCAATAACTGATTTGAGAAAATTAATTTGAGGGAAAATAATTTTGGGAAATTAAGTAAAAAATGAGATTGCTTTCCAACTTTAAAAGTGTATGCCTCCTAAAATGGTACTTTAAATATTGCTTTTGAGGTTGTACTTAATCTCCATTTATGGCCTCAAGGTGCCAGCCCTGTGATAACCTCATAGAATCAGTGAAATAACATTTCAGCAATCAGTAATCTCAGACATTTTTCTCCTGTACCTCACTTAGAAATATTAAATGTTCATACTATTCCCCAAATATTATTCATATGTTCTCCCAAAGCACATTGTACAACCGTTTGTATATACCACTGAACTCTTCTTCAGCTAAATTGTATCTGTAATATGGAAACTCTTCCTTATCATTGTGTTGTTATACAAAACATTTTTTAAAGTTTTATTTAATTTTCATCATGATAAGTGTATTCTTTAATCCCCAACATCTATTTCACCCATCACCCCACCCACCTCCCCTGTGATAACCATCAGTTTGTTCTCTATAGTTAAGAGTGTTTCTTAATTTGCTTCTATTTTTCCCTTTATTTGTTTTCTTAAACTCCACATATGAGTGAGATCACATGGCAATTGTCTTTCTCTGACTGACTTATCTGCTTAGCATTATACTCTCTATATTCCATTGTGTGTGTATATATCATATCATCTTTATCCACTCCTCTCAGTGGACACTTGGGCTGCTTCCATAGTTCAACTATTGTAAATAATGCTGCAATAAACAAGGAAGTGCATATATCTTTTCGAATTAGTGTTTTTATATTCTTTGGGTAAATATGAGTAGTGGAGTTACTGGATCATATGGCAATTCTAGTTTTAATTTTGTGAGAACCTCCACATTGTTTTCTACAGTGGCAGCACCAGTCTGCGTTCCCACCAACAGTGCAAGAGGGTTCCTGTGTCTCCACATCCTTGCCAACACTTATTCCTTGTGTTTTTGACTTGACAAAACAATTTAAGAGAAATTTTATGGATGTTTAAGAAAATAAATTTTGGCACTACACTAAACATAATTTTTTAAGTGTTTCAATAGATTTTTAAGCAGCAAAACTAAAAACATTTGAGATTATTCAAATATAAAATATCTAAAAGATTAAAACATTACAGCTGTACGTTACACATATTTAATTGTATTTCTAAGTATATATAAAATATTGTTTTACAGTCAATATGTAGGATGAGATAATTTTCCGTGTGAAATAATCTATCAGTGGTACTTACAGAGCAGTTTTTATCAGTATTTCTTTTCCAATGTTTCTTGTCTACTTTCTTGGCTGAAGTTGAACGCAGCGCTGCATGAGTCTGTGTTCGAGGATTTAGAGCCAGGATACTCTGAAGATAGTATAAACAACGTATAAACATATATGTTGGCATATTAAAAAATCAAAATTTTATTTTAAGATTACTCACCCTGTACTCCAAAGACTTATACTAAACATGTTGTTTTCTCCCTGTACCACTGTAACTCTGCAATAAGCTTATCTAAAGTAATCATTTACTAGGTGATATACTCAATGATTTTATAAGAATACTTATTGATCACCATATGAATGTGATTTAAAACAATCACATAAACTCCACTGAAGACTCTTAAAGATAAATTTTATACATAGAATTTTTAGATGAGAATGAAATCAAAAAAGATGCAGATAATAACAGTACTCTCCATTTTAAGTTTTTAGAATTTACAAATTGCTTTCACATGTATTACCTAATTTAATGTAATAATAGCTACTATTATCTACAATTTTTGGATAAACAAATACATTCAAAGTGCTTAAGTAACCCACTTGAGATATCACAATTAGTATGTTGAAGGGACTAAATTATAACTCAGTTCCTCTCTGTATTAAGCTTATATTCAGTCATTCAAAAATAAAGTCTGAATTTTACTGTGACTTTGTGAGGTACAACAGTATAAGAGAAAACCTTTTAAACCATGTGTGTAAATAAATTAAATGGCACCTGAAAAACTCAATAAAGAATTAATTTCAAAGTCCTGTCTTAAGAGAGTATTTAAAAGTAAACCACTAGAGGTCTTCCAGAATGGTAGCATGAAGACCTCTGCAGATCAATTCCCCAATAAAACGAGCATAACTGATTAAAAAAAAAAAAAAAAAAGGAAAAGTAAGAATATTTTAAAGTCTCCAGAAGTCATTCTAAAGTCAAATAGCAAATGAAGAAACATTTACTCAAGAAAAAATCTATTAAGACTTGGTAAGAATAGGGAAGGTCTGTGGCATTTGAAGGATAGCCTGCCCACCCCTCCACCATGCCCCAGCTCAGTATAACAGAAATTCTATCTCAGGTGAGTGAAACCAAGAACACAAAGGTCCATCTGCCCCCAGCTTCCAGTTGAGTGTGTGGTATTTCCCAGAAAAGGCAGACTATCAGCATGTCTCACTCCCCCACCTTACCCCCACCCTCTATGCACCAACTGAACTCCAGAAAGTGCAGCTGAGAAGTCAGGGGCTCCATTGCTTCCCTACCCCCACTCATAGAGTAGAGGCTCTATATTACATGTAGCAAACATGCCCATTACATGGAGGTCTAATCACCCTCATCTCAATTTAATCAAGGTTTAGAGTTAATGTACCAGGAGAAGCAAACTGAGATCAGAAGCTACAGACTACACCACTGCTCTGTTCATAAAACAGGAGTGTCAATCTGGGGGAAGCAAGCCACTAAACCACCCCTAGCTCTTTACCTGTAGCCCAGAGATTTTTTGCAGGGAAAGAGGCAAGCCATAAGAACAGGCAGCTCCCCCTAAATCAACTGACTTTATTAAGATTAGTACGTGGGGGGAGGGGGGGCGCCTGGGTGGCTTAGTCGGTTAAGCGTCCGACTTTTGCTTAGGTCATGATCTCGCGGTTCGTGGGTTCGGGCCCCACGTCGGTCTCTGTGCTGACTGCCAGCTCGGAGCCTGGAGCCTGTTTCAGTCTGTGACTCCCTCTCTCTCTGACCCTCCCCTGCTCACGCTGTCTCTCTCTCTCTCTCCTAGAAATAAATAAAACATTAAAAAAAAAAGATTAGTATGTGGGGATGTTCAAGTCTATGGCTATTCTCAAAAACAATAAATAGTTTGATGGCAAAAAATTAAGAGATGGGTGATAGCTTCATGACAGTGATAAACTAAATCATAAGGTAAGACAGTTTACCAGAGAGAACCAGGGAAAGAAATAGCTAAGAACAGCTCCCCCTAAGGTCACAGGAAACTTCAAAGACTCACTTCAAAAACCATTCCTGCAAGGGGCCCAAATTTAATTGACTCAGACTGTGGAGTAATTTACATTCCAGGACATTGTCAAATATAATAGAGCAATGAGCCAGCAATCAGTGGAAACCAAGAGCTGGGTGTAATACCAACAGAGGTGGGCAGTTTAAAAAAAAAAAAAAAAAAGGAGAAAAGGCAAGTAAAGCCCTGATAAAACCACTAGCATCCCAGAGTTATTATGCATATGCCCTAGACTTCACTCTATGCAAATATAATCAGAGGTTCACACCTTGGGAGAAATAGATTTCCCTAAAATAGTGCATCAAGTCACTAAACAAATAAGCAAACATCAATAAGCCCTATTTTGGAGGAGGAAGATTAATATCCAGAATTGCTACAATATTTTATCTAAAATGTTCAGTTTTTAATACATTAAAAAAAACTATGAGACATTCAAAAACAGGATTGTGTGACCCACACAAGAAAAAAAGCAGAAAACAGAAACTGCCTTCCCGAGTGCACAGGTATCAGACTTAACACAAACACAAAAGTTTTATCTGTGGTACACTCTACGCACAAACAGCAGAATCCATATTCTTTTCAGATGTACACAAAACATTCTCTAGGACAGATCATATGCTAAACCATGAAACAAGCCTCAATAAATTTTAAAATCATATGAAGTAGTTCTACAACCATAATGGAGATTTTTATCAATAAGAGAAAAAGTGGGGGGGGATTCATAGACAACATAGATGAACATAAATAAATATTATGTTGAGAGAATCCATTACAAAATATCATATATCATATGATTTCATTCATATAAAATGTCCAGAATAGACAAATATATAGAGCAAATATATAGAGAGACAGAAAGTAGGCTGTGCTTACGGGTTGGAGGATTAAGGGGAAATGGAGTGACTGACAAAGGGTACATGGTTTCTTTCTGGGCTGATGAAATTGGCAGTGGTGAGAGCAACACAACTCTATCAATACATTAACAACTTTTAAATTCTATACTTTGTATGAGTGAATTGTGTGGTGTGTGAATTATACCTCAATAAAGCTGCTATCAAATAAATAAGTAAATAATCACTAAATTCTACATTTGGCAGGTTTCACTGTGTACTGTGTTCACTCTATTAAACATCACTGGGATTTGCTTTATTGGCCCAATATAAATGAAAATTAGCTTTAGTAATACTTATACATGATGAACATGAGATTTCTTCAAAATTTACCAATTTAGATATCTATGTCTTATGGACAACAAACATCACGTAGAGCTAAGAGTTTTAAATGGTTTATTCCATATGATGAAATAATGTCAAAACAACATATTAATAAGGGCCAACATTAAAAAATATAATCTCAATTCTAAACAAAAAAGCTGAAAATACTTTCTTATTATGAAATAAATGTGTTTTTTGTGTAGTTATTCAAGCTTGAACCATTACTAATCTCATACATTAATTCAAACTGATAAATAAGAGGATGACATTTTTTAAAGGTAGTTATTGTGACCAACATTTAAAGAAAAAAAAAACACTGGATAACAAACAGACAAGATGGTTCCATTTAGTTCAGTTTTTACTTCACAATCCATATTGTGATAAATGCTTATGTTCATCTATGTTAGCATAGTAATATAATTTTTAAGAATAAACATTCTGAATGCAATTTATTGGCTGCTTACCACAGTTACTTTTATTTTATATAGCATAAGTAGAAAGTATAACATAACATGAAATATTGGGTTAACCTTTTATACAAAGGCAGTGAGCTGGATTCAATGGATCCTGGATAAAAATAAATTAGATTGTGGAGAATGGTTACCAAGAATTTGACTTAATGTCCCAAATGAAAAGTGATATAACATAAAAATTCAAAATATAAGTGGTTGAGGGCTATTAAAAACAATTTTCCAAAGCAAGACATTTTAAAACTAAAAGTCAATATCATCAACAACTGAATAGCTGGCAGAATAATCCAGGAGAGTTCTAAATTACATTCTTCCTAAGAAATGACCAAAGACCATCCTAACAAGGTCACAGGGCCCATCTCCCCATAAATTCAGAATTTTAAGAGGCCTATTAAGCTTTTCAGATTTAAGGTATATTACTTATAAGGGGGATTTTCTCCCATACAAAGGATATGACCTTTGGTTGTTCCAATCATTTTCAGTGACACAATAAAATTGTACTAATGATTCTAGAGGCAAAACAAAAAACAAAAAACAAAACAAAACAAAAACCCAAAAAACAAAAAAACAAAACACCAAAAAAACCAACAAACCTAAAAACAGAAAACAATTTAAGAAAATTTCACTGTACTATTTCTTTTAGTTTAAGAAATGATACAATATGATCCAAAGACAGATTTACATGTGAGATCAAATTAGGGTTATATGTCGTCACTTACTGTCTATCCACACTATGCTGAGAAGTGCAGCATATAAACTAGAATTACTCATCAGAAGAGAGTTTTTCTTTACTCCTATAGAGTAAAGTACTCCTAAAGAGGAGCCCATATTGACTACAATCACAGGCCCTCACTTCACAAAGAAAAGTATTAAGTCTTAGAACAGCAGTATTATTTGGGCTTGAATTACAACTGTAGGAAGCCACTTGGCCAACACGTCCTCTTTCTAAAAATATGGCTTTGTTTTATATCACAGTATCAGTTATCTAAACATAATGCATCATTAAGCTTCCCTCACACTTTGCATTTTAAATTATAAACAAATGTTTCCTCTTCAATCCTGGTCATTACTATAATTCTGAGTCATTATTACGTTACACACACAGTGACATTTCAGATTTACAGGCTGAACTTGGAAAATCTGATTTTATATTATTTAAACTATGCTTAAATTTTGTCTTTGATGGCTTTTCCTGAGTCATCTGTAAGTTGTCTCCTACTGCCCATTGCATCAGATAAAAATAAAAAATAAAATAAATAAAAGTAAAATTCATGCTTTTGTCTTTTTCATAACTGGCATAAATATCTTCATTTCAATGAAACATTTTATTGTGCTGCCATTTTTTTCTCAATAAATATTCCCAACTAACAGGAAAACAGAATTATTTATTGATTAATGCTTTTGTTCAGCATTTGTTGCTTCATCCAGACAACAATATAGCAAATGGTGATCAATGAAGATCTGAACTTTTCATTGCTTACCAGTCTCTTGCTTCTAAGACCCAATCTCAACCAATTATCCCACCTTTTCCAATGCCCATCATTATTCATGGTGTAGGGTGGGCTATATCTTTAGGAATTTACAAAGGTGCCTTTGGTTCATGGACAAGCTCAGAACAGCTATGATCAGTCTCATCCTGGGTTGGGAGAAGAAGAGAGAATGCAGCCTCATTTTTCATACTATTCTCACACTCAAGATCACTCTGAAGTCTGAAAACCCTGAAAATTCATGCTAAGCAGGCCTAGTCAAGGAGGCTCAGATTTTCTTAATTATTATTATTTTTTAAATGCACTTCTGTTCTTCAGCCAACCTTGACATTTCTTTTAGGTTGGAGTATCTTTCCAAGAAACTTTTTTTTTCATTTTACTAGCTCTATACAAAGGCCAAATTTCCTTTTATACACAATGTCTATGACACTAAAGTTAATAATCAATAAAGAAAGGAGTCTATGACAGTCCTAAAGCTTACTTTTAGGATTTATGAAAGTCCTGAAACTTTCATTTCTTTAAGTATTCACTAAGCAATATGCATAGTGTTTGAAGTTAAATTTGGGCTTAGGCCTTAGCTCTACTACTTTAGCTGTTTATTTAACTCTCAATTTCTCTACTTCTTCAACAATTAACTGGGGATTAGCAATGTACCTTCTTCATAGGGTTGTTTTGAGGGTTAAATAAGGTGATACATAAAAGAGTCTATAAAGTGCATGCTGTGAGTGCTTACTACCTGTTGTCAATAAGTATCGAAGCTAAATTTTAGGCTCCATTCAACCAATGTATATGCATGTTCTTGTACTGCCAACTTTGAATGTATACAAGGGAATCATTTTTTTAAGTACAGGAATATAAAAAGATATGAAGGCAACAGGTGAAAAGGTAATTATAAATGGGAGCTTAAGAAAAAAATAAGAGCTATATCCAGGTGAAACCAAATCATTGGTCCTGAACTTATCTGTGTCCTAAGCTCACAATTTCAAAGGCAGACTGCCTGAAAATGCAATATGCTCTTCACAAGCTACAATGGCAGTTAGAAGGGTAGTGAAATTAAATACAGGTGTTTTAAATCCACTACATATAAACAGAAATGCAGATATCATTTTATAATACATACAAGAGTATATAACTCATGAACCTTTGTCCCAATATGTTTATAGGTGAATTTCCATTACATTTCCTTCTAGAGAAAGGTCGAACCAAAAGTGATAAATTTATAAAACATCAAAAAACTCATCAACTGGAAATAAATGAACCTCTTCAGAATACTAGTCATATTGCCTGGGAAATTTGATTCATTTCTATTGAACAAATAGTTAACACAAATAAAATAGTTTATGCATCTTAAAACATCCCATTCATCATGCCACTCTTACTCAACAAGGGAAGGTCAGTCACATGAAGTTCTTGTCTGGCTTTGCAAGGTCCAGTATGTGACTCTCCTTTACTTATACACACCACACATGAGGCACCTTAGTGTTCTCTAAATGGAATATATGTCTTTTTACTGCCTTTCAGAAAAAGACAAAACTCAAGCACAGGAATCATTACTTAAACATCTGATATTAATCTCGCAATTCCTAATACAAAACAGAAATACCAAAGGTGGTGACTAATTCTGACTTAGACCCTGTATTAGTCAGGTTGGGCTGCTATAAAAGAATCTCATAGACTTGAATAGCCTGAACAATAGATATTCCTTTCTCACTGTTCTAGAGGCTGGGTGGGGATTCAAAGAAAATGCTGACCTATTCCAGTTAGGTCACTAACTAGTGAAAGTTACTAGTGAAAGACCACTTCCCAGCTTGCAGAGAGCCACCTATTGTTTCGGTCCTCACAGGGCATACAGAGACAGAACTCTTTTGGGTCTCTGCTTATAAACATACTAATGCCATTATAGGTCCCCATCCTCATGACCCCATGTAACTTAATTACATCCCAAAGGCCCTATCTCCATATAATATCAACTTGAAAGTTAGGGCTTCAACACACAAAATTTAAGGCGGACACATTTAGTCCATAATTGTCATGGAAAAATTTCTATTGTCTGTGGAACTGTGAAAATGCTGTCAATACTGGGCATTAGCTTAAAAGACAGCTTTATGTTAAGATTGCAAATGACACCACATTGAATTTACAATTTTATTTTATCAAGAAGAAACCTTGGGAGAAGCTGTTGATGGGGAAAATGAGTGAAGAAGAGTGGGAGGAACAGGCTCCCAGTTATGAAATAATTAAGTCACTGGGACAAAAGGTACGACATAGGGAATATAGTCAATAGTACTGTAATAGTGATGTATGGTGACACTTGGTATGCTCACTTACAGTGAGCATAGCATAACATAAAGACGTGTGGAATCACTGTTGTACACCTGAAACTAAGGTAACATTATATGTCAGCTATATTTCAATTAAAAAATGGAAGAAACTTCGGAATAAACAAAAGCACAATTATATGGCATTGCTTAAATTTTAAAGATAAAATAGGGGCGCCTGGGTGGCTTAGTCGGTTAAGCGTCCGACTTTCGCTTAGGTCATGATCTCGTGGTTCGTGGGTTCGAGCCCCACGTCAGGCTCTGTGCTGACTGCCAGCTCAGAGCCTGGAGCCTGTTTCAGAGTCTGTATCTCCCTCTCTCTCTGACCCTCCCCTGCTCACGCTGTCTCTCTCTCTCTCCCCTAGAAATAAATAAAACATTAAAAAAAAATAGAGATAAAATAAAAACAGTATTAACAAATAAATTAACAATAGCCATATGAATATCAAAGCATTAATAACATATATACTAATTTATATACTCTTCATATATTTTCATTACAAACATTGAAAATAAAGTATCATGTGCAAACACCAAGTGATATCAAAAATATCTTAAAAGATCACAACCTACATGATCTCCCGCTTCACAAGTTCAAGCACCACGTCAGGCTCTGTGCTGACAGCTCAGAGCCTATGCCTGCTTCAGATTCTGTGTCTCCCTCTGCCCCTCCCTTACTCACACTCTGTCTCTCTCTCTCTCAAAATTAAACATTAATTTTTTTTTAATCAGAACCTATACTACAGTGATTTTCTTGAAAAATTCTACAACTTTATTCATAAACTGTTTACTAAATATAACGTTACAAAATATCCATCCATTATGTATTTACTTAAGAGCCAATACAGTATTTGGAAAAGGCATAACTATGAAATCCACACTAAAGTAGCATTTGTGCTGGCAAGAGCTGAATATATATATATATGAATCTATATGCAGAAATCCAAGAAAATATTAAGAAGACAAAATTGATAAGGACTATTACATTACCATTAAAATTCACCAGTTCACTGGGTAATTATGAAAATTCCTATTCTAGAATTTATGCTTATTCATATAAGAATAATTATTTTAGCCACAAACTTGCTTTACAGAAACTGGCCTCAAAGTAAAATGAGGTTTAGAGAGTCTTTTTAATTAATATGAACACTACTATGACTTACCTTAAATCTATTAACCTCTGTGGTTAGAATACACTTATTTTCAAAAGATCTGTGTTTACAAGACCAAGGGTCATTTTAGTTCAAGAGATGGTAAGTGTGCACCTGCATGCCAAAGATAAGCAATACTGGCCAGCAAACAGAAAAGCTGGAAAACAAAATTTAAGAAGAAAGAAGGAAGTAGAATCTTGGCTAACTGCATTTTGATTTTTAAAAAATTAACTAAATTAAGAAAGTACCATGATTTTAATGTTCACAAAAATATAATAAATCAAAGACTGACTAGTTGTGTTTCATCTATATGGGTAAGAGCAAAAAGGAAACATATACGGACTACCAAGTGACATATCGAAAATGATTTTTTACATGAGGTATGAATTTTTGGGTTTCTTAGTATAAAGGATTATCAAAAGATACATTTTCTTTTGAGAAGGGTACGAGTGGAACAAGAGTACATGGTGAGTTAGGAAGTTGAACTATAATCAAGAAGATGAAACATGTAAAAACACTTATTATTATGTTAAAAGTCTTGGTTTAATTCTTAATTCTCCATGATTTTTACACAGTATTCAACACAGTTAATTCATTTTTCCATCCAGAAACTCATCTGCTTTGGGCCTGACATCATGGCATGAAGACCACTCTATTTACAATTTTTACTTTTGTAACTTCGATTTCTCCTCTTGACTACAATGAAGGGTTCTTGAACCTCTACTATATGCCTTCCACTAAAGACTACTTTTCTGCAACTGAGTTTTATGTCTATATTCCAAACCCTGAGATCTCTGCGTGGATCTACTGTCATCCATTTCACTGGATGCCAAATAGCCCACTTGTATGCTCCATCATTATCTCAATTCCTTAATACTAAAAATAATGCACTGTGTACCCCCTCAACTTTTTAACTCCATTTGACTGCTGCCAATACCACCCCTTCTCTAGTAAAATGGCCTTTATACCAGGTCAGTCAATAACAACTACTTCTTCGGTTCCTTAAACCCACATAATGCCAGTCAGTGTTAGTCACATCTGGGCTGTCTTTATATTTCCTGTTTCTCCAACCTACTGCAGATCCTTACTGCAGAGTGCTTGCATTGTAATATAATAGTACTCTCCTCATTGAACTATTCACCTCAAGTCTGTGCTTTCTTCTCTTTCCTATATGACAGTCCTCACACACACATATAAATATATGTATGCATGTGCACATACACACACACAACTTAAATTGCTCCCCACTACATACATAATACCAATAAAAGCTATCACCTTATTATACAGCCTCATACCCACCTACTACTCCAATGTACCTCCACCTCACCTATGTATTGTTTATTGAGCATATGTACATCCGTACCTCTGCTGGCATCACTCTCTAGATCTAGGATACACCCACTTTATGTTAGTTTAAATGCTAACTTTTAATTCTAACTATGAACTATGTCCTCCAAAATTAAAGAAGTACTGTACCTCCCTCCATTTAGATTATATCTATGAACTTCTATAGAATCTAATGCCACTGTCATTCATTTGCTACACATGATATGAAGTAATCATTAATATATATATGCCCTCTCCCATCAAACTGGTCACTAAAACCCTCAAATGCAGAATATATTTTATATATCTTTCTGTCCCCAAATCAAGCATACTTCATTAGCAAAAATTTGCCAAAAAAAAAAAAATTGTTAATGGAAAATTTTCTTCCCAAAACAATCACACCAAAAAGCAACAAGAAACTTCCACTGGAGAATAAAAGGACTTTAATGCTGCCAAATCAAATAGAATTCCGTTTTCTTATTAGTGTTCATTCTATTGCAGAGGACAAAGAGAACACCATTCAGTACTTGTCAGCAGTTATACAAATTTTAAGCCATATAATCATTAACTTCCCCAAAATGGGAAGTCAGTGTTTTCCTCACTTTCACTGAAGGGTTTAATCACGCAACTCACTTGCTGAAGCAGCAGTGAAACACTTTGAACTGAACCTTGAAATCTGTGGTAATATCAAGTCAGCAACAAGTTCTGACAAGAAAACAAATGAATTACTTGTTGTTTTCTGCTCTTCAAATGTTCTCGGACAAAATTTGGATTTTATTATACAACACAGACACCTCCAACATGTGAAAGACATGGTCTCTACAACAAAGAAGCTGCAGACCACCGGAGGCAGCAGACATATCAAAATAAAAATAAAGTGGTCTTGGGTACATCCGTAGAGTACTGCAAGGTGCTGTCAACCAAGAAGGTGAGTCTAGGAAAGGCTAAATTTGAAGGATTTATGATTTTTAAAAATTTATATGTAGTGGGTCACCCTGGGTGGTTCAGTCAGTTAAGTGTTTGACTCTTGATTTCAGGCCAGGTCATGAGATAGAGCCCTGTATCAGGCTCCATGCTGAGCATGGAGCTTACTTGGGATTCTCTCTCTCTCTTTCTCTGCCTCCCCGCCCCCCAAAAAAAACGTATATCTAGTAATCTGTAAAATAAAAAGGAGATGCTTAAAGCATTCTCCATTAAGACAATGTATGATCTGCTTTTTGCAACAGTAAAAAGCCAGTAAATAATTAGCAGAAAAAGAAAAGTTAAATTACAGTCTGTCTACAGTTGAATATACCTATACCTACAGTGCCTGTATAAAGCTTAATATACATATCGACCAAAAATCATGTTTAATAGGACTTTTGATAATACGTAAAAATACCATTGGTATAATGCAAAGCTTTTAAAAGGAGGAGAAATCAAATCTTCATCTGAAATAAAATCAGTTTTGTTAAACACAACTTTGCATATTAAATATTTTAAAATAATATAAAATTTATGTACATAATTACTATTTAAGCCACTTTTGTTCTCTAAATTAATAAGTCATATCATATTCTTAATTAATGCCCTTTGAGTGCCTACAGAGAATGGTCTCCATTTAAAAAGCAGTATTAGGTACTGGAAAATATTCAGTATGAAGTCAGATCAAGATACTGTATTTCAGTTCTTTAACAAACATGACCTAGGGGCATTCCAACTTATGGGCATCAAATCTCACTCTAAATATTTAAATTAAGAGCTAAAGCAAGATATAAAGAAATGATGCCTCTTTTACTCATCTTCATTTATAATTAAATGCTACTTGATCTAAACTGGTTTCCTTCCAAGAATAAATAAAATTAACTCTTTGCATCTAATTTGGGACTTCTGGATTTAGTATATTTGAATTGGAATGGACTTTAAATATTAACATTTTACTGCCCATCCAATCAGAAATCCTATTCCAAACACTCATTGAATTGTATCAAATTTATCAAAGAAATATGACAAAGTTTTAGTCTCTTGAATGTATATTAGGGTTACATAAATTAATAAGGAAACAAAAAATGCTAATACATAGGAAAAGGGCATAAACACTTAACAGAGGAATGCACGCATATTTCTAATCTAAGAGGGACAAAAGAGAAATGTTCAGCTACCCATTGTGTCTTCATGCTAAGTTAGTTTCTGCTTCTAACACTCCTGGAAATGCTCTTGTCAAGTCTCTGATGATGATCACATTGCCCAATACTTCTCTTTGTACTTATGTCATTATACATTTTACTTTTTTTTCATATTTGCTGCCTTTTTTCTTTTCAAGTAATTTTTATAATATCTTTATTGAGATATAATTCGCCACATAATTTGCCCATTTAACGTGTTTGATTCAATGCCTTTCAGTATATTCAGAGTTGTGTCACAATCATCATAATAAATTTTAGAGCATTTCATCAATGCCCAAGCCAAATTCATACTCATTAGCAGTCACTTTCCATTTCCCTCAAACTCCCAGTTTCAGGAAATCATTAATCTACTTTTGACTCTACAGACTTGTCTATTCTCTTTTCTCGGGTTTACTGAGGTATAATTGATAAATAAAAATTGTATATATTTAAGATGTACAATGTAATGTTTTTGTATACATATATGATTAAATGAGTACCACAATCAAGCTAATTAACTAACCAACATCTCACAGCTACCGTGTTTGTTTATTGTTGTTGTTTTGCTTTACTTTTGTTGGGAGAGCATTTATAATCTATTCAGAGTGAATTTCAAGTATATAATAGAGTATTAACCAACTAAAGTCACCATGCTGTACATATTAGATCTCTCAAACTTGCTGATCCTGCATAAATTAATGTCTGTACACTTTGACCATCATCTCTCTATTTCCTCCATTCCCAATCCCTGTAAAATCACCAGTCTACTCTCCACTTCCATGAGTTTGACTTTTCTGGGTCCAAGGTATGAGTGACATCATGCATTATTTGTCTTTTTTTTTTTCTATTTTTTTTTATATCTTTATTTTGAGAGACAGACAGAGAGTGAGCAGGGAAGAGTCAGAAAGAAAGAGAAACACAGAATCCGAAGCAGGTTCCAGGCTCTGAGTTGTCAGCACAGAGCCCAACGTGGGGCTCTAACCTACAGACCATGAGATCATGACCTGAGCTGAAGTTGGACACCTAACCAACTGAGCCACCCAGGCGCCCCGCATTATTTGTCTTTCTATGCCTGAGTTATTCACTTAGTGTAATGTCCTCCAGATTCATCCATGTTGTCTCACATGATAGCATTTCCTTTTTATGGCTAAATAATAGTCCTGAGTGTGTGTGTGTGTGTGTGTGTGTTTGTGTGTGTGTGTGTGTATCTTTATCCATTCATCCATTGACGGGCATCTGCATTGTTTCTATATCTTGGCTATTATAAATAGCGCTGCAATGAATGTAGGTATTCAGAGATCTCTTCAGATACTAATTCCTATCTTTACAAATATACCCAGAACTGGAGTTTCTTGCTCATATGGTAGTTCCATTTTTAACTTTTCTGAGGAACATCCATAATCTTTCATAATGGCTGTACCAATTTACATTCCCACCAACAGTGTGCAAAGTTTCCCTTTTCTCCACATTTGCCATCATTTGTTATCTTATCTTTTTGATAACAGCCATCCTAATAGGTGTGAGGTGATATCTCAATGCCCTTTTGATTTGCATTTCGCTAATGATTAGAGATGTTGAACACATTTTCACTTACCTTTTGGCAATCTGTATGTCTTCTTTTGAGAAATGCCTATTTGAGTACTTTTCCCACTATTTAATTGGGTGCTTTCTTGCTATGGATTTGCCTATTCCAGACATGACATATAAATAGAATTACACTATGTGGCCTTCCTTATTTCTTCACTTAGCATAATGTTTTCAAGTTTTATCCATGTTTCATTTTACTTTTACATATTCCACACTATACGTATTTTTTATTTAAATAGTCAATTGCTGGGGCGCCTGGGTGGCTCAGTCGGTTAAGTGTTCAACTTCGGCTCAGGTCATGATCTCATAGTCCATGGGTTCGAGCCCCACTTCGGGCTCTGTGCTAACTGCCAGCTCAGAGCCTGGAGGCTGTTTCAGACTCTGTATCTCCCTCTCTCTCTGACCCTCCCCTGCTCATGCTGTCTCTCTCTCTCTCTCAGAAATTGAAAAAAAAAAAAAAAATTAAAAAATAATAGTCAATTGCCTTCTAATGAGATTTAAATAATAAGTAAAAATCATACATTTATCCATGTAGTTAATAGTTTTTGCAGTTTCATATTCCTTGGTGTAAATTCATATTTCCACCTGGTATCATTTTCCTTCTGTCTGAAGGGCGTGGCTTTCTTCAACATTTCTTATAGTGCAGGTCTGATATTGGTAACTTCTTTCAAATTTGGAAAGTCTTTTATTGCCTCTGGGTTTTTAAAAAAAATTTTAACTATTATATTTTTGAGAGACAGATCATGAGCAGGGGAAGAACAGAGAAGAGAGAATCTGAAGCAGGCTCCAGGCTCTAAGCTATCAGCACAGAGCCTGACTCAGGTCCCACCCAGGAGCTTTGAGATCATGACCTGAGCTGAAGTCAGTGGCTCAACAGACTGAGCCACCCAGGCACCCCTTCACCTCTGTTTCTGAACACTGATTTCACTGGTTTAGAATTCTAGGTTGAGGATTTTTGTTTTTATTTCTCCTAGTAAGTCAAGTATGTTACTCTGTTATCTACTCACTTGCATTGTTTCCAACAAGAAATTTGTTTTTGCCTTATTTTTGTCCTTCTGTACATAGTGTGCCTTCCCCCCACCCCTGGTTTTTCTGAAGACTTTTTACTTTACCACTGGCTTTGAGCAATTTGATTGTGATGTGCTTTGATGTAGTCTTCTTCACATTTCTTCTATTTCGGCTTCATTGGTCTTCTTGGACCTATAGATTTATTTTTCAACTGTGTTTTCTGTCTTCCAATCCTCTACCTCTCCACTCCTTGGGTGATTCCATTTGTATGTATATTAGACCACTTGAAGTTGTCCCACAACTCACTGAAACTCTCTTCTATTTTCTGAGTTTCATTTTGGATAGCTACCCTTGCCATGTCTTCATTATCTTTTCTTCTGTAATATCTAATCAATTTATAAACTTATTCAGTATATTTTTAATCTTAGACATTGTAATTGCCATTTGTAAAAGTTCAGTTTGACTCTTCCACCTTCTATGTCTCTATTTAGCTTTATAAACATACAGAATACAACCATAATAACTATTTTAATGTCCTCTGATAATTCTAATATCTATCAGTTTTGTAGGTTTGAATTTGTTTCTGTTTGTTGATTTTAATTCTGATTATGGGTTTTATCTTTGTACTTCTTTTCGAAGATCCCTGGTAATCTTTAATTGGATGCCAAGTAAATTCAATGTTTACTGGATCCAATCTTTAATTGGATGTCACCTTTGTGGGTGGGGGATGTTTTGTGTTCCTATAAATATTCTTAGCTTTGTCTAACACATGGTTGAATTATGTGGAAACAGTTTGTTTTCAGGTTTTGCTTTTAAGACTTGTGAAGTGGTCCCTCAGCAGCATTTGGTCTACGGGACCCTCTGCCCCTCTACCATGTTTGCACACTACTTTGAAAATTTTTGAGAAAAGCAATTTTATAGATTTCATTTCTTTTTTTATTGTTTCAGGAAGAAATGTGTGCAGGAAAGGGTTAAGAAAGCAGGCCTGAGTTGCTCAAATTCTTCACATTCCCAAAAAAGGCCTATTTCAGAAGTATCTCTTGGCCCACTCTTAGGAATACTCTGTCTGACAAAAGTGTGTTGATATCCCTGAAGCCTTGAACCGTGCTATAACAGCTAATCAGAAAGTTTAAGCTAACAGTGTTATTAATGCTGAATGTCTAATTTTTCTCTGGTCGTCTAAAACTTGAAACACTATACCTATATAACTAACACCTAATAAAAACCCTAGGAACTAAAAGCTTGAGTCAGCCTTCCTGGCTGAATACTCCATCTATGCTGTCATACATTGCTCCTGGGAGAATTAGTATGTCCCATAAAACTCCATCGAGAGACAATACCTGGGAGTTTGTGTCTGATTCTCTCCACTTTGACCTGTCCCCTTTCTCTTTATTGACTTTAATATTTCATTATAATAAACTGTAACCATGAATATAAAAACTTCTGAGTTCTTTGAGTACTTCTAGTGAGTCAGTGAGCCTGTAACTGGCCCTGGCTCAGAAACAACATGTAAATCAATTCCCTACTAATCCACTTTGAGCAGAAGTGGAAGTAGAACATGAGTACTGTATTTTAATGGCCACTCTGTACCACACAGCTTAACTTTGGAAAGCACCTTGAGAAAAAAACATAGAAAAGTTCTCACAATGACAACAAAGTGATATCTTCACTCACTTTTATATGCAACTAAGTGCCACTCAGTAAGATATATTTGGAAGTCTGAGTCTTTTGGGAAGTCTCATTAAAAGGAAGGATGCACCCTTCATTTTTCCTTACTCCTCCCTTCTTTTGGAGCTCTGAGTTCCAACTTGAACAATGCAGTGGACTTTAGGATATCAGCACAGTAAGATAGAAACCTGTTGGAAAGGGGTGCCTGGGGCTCAGTCAGTTAAGTGACCAATTCCTGACTTCAGGTCAGGTCATGATTTCATGGTTTGTGGGATCAAGCCCAACGTCAGGCTCCGATCCCTGCTTGGGATTCTCTCTCTGTCCCTCTCTCACTTGTGCGTGTTCTTTCATTCTCTCTCTCTCAAAATAAACATTAAAAGAAATCTGTTGACAGGAAAAAGGTGCCACATGCCCTTTACTACATCTCTTTAGACTTCTTTACATGAGGACGAAATGAATTACTGCCTTGTTTAAGCCATTTCCATTATTTCTCTCCCTATAATATACTTCATAATCTGGTTCTTACAGTGTCCAAGGTGATTCTAGTGGCCAACTAGGTGAGGGAAGCTCTGATAGTCCAATCAACAAGAGAAAATATTCAGAGCCAGAGTGTATGTAAATGTCAAAATGAAAGCATTTGGCTTATGTACTTAAAAGACAAATGGGATATCACATCAGCATAAGTTAGTATTTTTCTTGAAATCCATCAAAATGTCAAAAATCCTAAACCAAAAATTACTCATTTCAAAAGATGATCAATGGAAATTTTGTTGTGCCAGCATAGAAAAAAAAAAAGATTCATTTTAATCCCCATTGATTGACTGCTAATAGCTTTCTCCACTTTAACTGACATGAATTTTTTACAATGTGGCACAATGATGTGAATAAAAATTTACCTGATGTTCGTTTATAAACTGCTTTCTGGAAACTTTCCATAACTATCCCCTTCACACAACTCCCCCCCTTCAATCCACACTCCTAAAGACGCTGTGTTAAACCCCTTCTACCAGGCTGTAGTAGATAAACACACTTCCGTGCTCTCAAGATACACCCATCTCTATCAATATTCTCTGACTTAATTTCAGGATTTGTTCTCAGCCTTATACATATTTCAAGTAGGAATACAATTTAACTCCTTTTTCTCAAAATTGTATAATGTCTTCTATTTGAAAAAAAAAAACAAAAATATTTAATTTTTCTAATGTTCTTTCATGGATGACTGTTTATAATGCTGATGTTGAATAAGGCCTTACAGTATGCCAGACACCTGTTTTTCCAGTTGATCATCACAAGAATCCTATGATGTCATTAGTATTATTATTGGCAGTTTACGGATGAAACACAATCATGAGAAGGTTAAACAAGTGACAGAGATCCTAACCTAACTATGTTGGGTTCAGATTCTATACTGTTAAATCACTAGTCTGTACTTCCTCTATGGGCAACAATAATAATAGCCTCATATCTATTTTAATGTATACAACTTAAGGACTGCTGTATATTCATTGTAAATACTGAAATACATTTTTCATTGGGCAAATACAATGTATCTTGAAGACAAGTCTATCATCTACCCATTAGCCACAACATCTAACAAGCTTCCTGATATGCAACAGTTATGTGTTATTGATTTAAATGAAGATAAACAAGCAAATCTTAGAAATATTGTTAAGGGAGCTCTAGCAGGACTTGATGACAATAAGTACAGGTTGTGAAGAGACAGAAAAATAAATGCACCCAGGTCAACAATTTGGTGATTACAAGAAACACCGATGACTATAAATGGTAATCACAGAAAATAAAAGTTGGAATAGAGGACTAGCTTAGTTCTCTTGAACTAGAATTGAAAAAAATGTTCAATTCTTTTTGGCACATCACTTAAATATTGATGTCATTTATAAATGATATATAAGCTAAAAAAAATGACAGTGAAATATAGCATGTTTCAGTGCCTTTCAATTGTTGGATTTGAATTAAGTCCAGACATCTTATCCGAAAAGCTTCCTTAATTGTGAAGAAATCACAGATGCTAGTCCCAAAAATACAGTTTACATCTCAGAAATGCCAAGTAACACTACTGCCATTATAATAGAAATTATATGCTTGACACTTTCAATGTACAAAAATGTTTCACATACATTATTAGATCATATATTCCAAATGAAATCCACACCATCTAAAATTTTCTGTATATGCCTACCTGTCTCACTAGACTTTGAACTTATAGTGACTGGCAATGACTCATCTCAGTATCTTCAGCACCTTGTATGAGGCATAATATAAAGAACACTCACAGTGAATTGAATTGCACCTCCTTACAGTGTTAGAAACATAAGGAAACTTCTTTCATGGAAGGACCTAGTATAACCCAAGTAAAGAGCCATAAAAATCAGGACAAAGATTCCTTACTCCATTACATCACCACACTCATATAAAATATTACTACAAAGGTACTCTCAAATATTTTTAATTATGCACTAGTTCACATCACATCTGACCCTACTTCTGATTAGAAACCATACCTAAAAGAGAGAGGCATAATAGTTCAGAAGTTCAGTGTTTCAGATTTATTGGATAAAGCTAGATCTCTTTTATTTCCACAGGAAAGATTACATAATCCCTATATTTAAAATAATTCTTTAAGCATTAAAAGTTTTCCATTGCATTAAAATACTCATCTCAAGATGAGTAAATTATCACCATCACTTTCAGTACAAAGCTTCTTACACTTCAGCTGTCATTTTACAGATTCATACTGAAAATAAATTTTAAGCACAATTACATTGCTGTGCAATGAGTAATAATTTCATCAAATTAGTAGCATTCAGCTTCTAGTGATATTTCTTTATCATTTTATTCATAGAATATTTTGTAAAAGAAGCATACTAAACAGAACCATTTACCTTTTAATACTTTCCTTAAATAGGGCATATCACTAGGAAACAATTGGTTATTATTCCCTATTTCAATCTAAGTAACTGTAATAACTTCCAGGTGTTTGATAAAAGGCACTTCCCATAACTATATAGATCCATACTTTCTATAAGCTTTGCTGGCACTTAAACTTGCTCAAAGGTATAAACATTTTTCTCAAGGATGATAGATATTAGCTTGTAATTAAGGTTATTGTGCTGGCATAGAAGATAATTTGACTTAATGGAAGACTTTCTGTGATGGAATTAACAAGTTTGCTATATAATTACATAACAGGATTGATTTTGAGCAACATTTGTGCTATTTACACACTAAGATTTAAGAAAGCAAAAACTAGATGATTAAAGATCTTTTGTAGTATTTACTATGAAGTGAAATAAAGATTCAAAGGAGTAGATACAATGTGTTTAACAATATCACAAAGAATGCAGTATCTCAGATTTCTTTTACCTTAAAATTTGTTACAATGAACATCACAGATGTTACTGGAAAGAGTAAAAAAAAGGTTTTACTTAAAGTGTAATTTAACCATTCTAAAAATACAGATTATGGATCTGGGATCATTTGATAACTTAAAAAAAAACAAACAAAAAAACAGCTCAATGATGTTTCTTAGAATTTGTGAGTCAATTCCAAAGTAGAGCTTCTGTTATAACCAGAATCTTTAAATAAGTAAAATATATTAGTCTACCAAAATAATTTCTAACATAGGCAAGGCTGTGGAAATGTCTTGTGTTTATTAAATTATTTCAATCGTTAACATAACAATATGTTTAGGATCAATTATATCTTTTTAAAAAATATTCCTTGGCAAACTTTTCTTAGTAATAACTTGTAATTCATTGTCTTCCACTTTCAAGCACATTATTTGGTCATTTAAATTAAACCACAGTAGAGAAAACCAGAAATCCATCTAGTGTTTTAAAATTTAAACTTCAAGTGTTCTTTTAAAATAAGTGTACTTTTCCAAAACTGCTAGGCAAATTGCCAAACACAAAAAGGAAAATATCCAAAAATCTGATAAACACGAATTGGAATTGCACTAGTAGAGGAATTAAAAACAGAAATACCTACAAGTGTTGATTCTAAAAAAGGAGCTGGGAGAAGATGGGGAAGAGTACAGACACAGCCTAGATGCAGCCCCAATGGGGTCTGGAGAGCTGAGAGTTAACATTTTTTCCAAACTCCACATTTTCAGGGCTTGAAAACTGCCACCGAGGAGGTATTTATCCCATGGTAATCCGCAAACAGTACAAATCAGGGCTTGTCTACTCTTCACTCTCAATCAGTCGTTTACCAGTATGTCACTAGTAAGAACAGTAAAAGGTACCATTGATTTTCCTTAAAAGTCCTTCTTAATTTATTTTTTATTTTTATTTCATGTACTCATTTTACTGATAAAAATTAAACAACATTTAAAGGCACCATTAATAAAACAATGGGATAATTCAGCGACTATCCACAGGATTCACTGGGCAGGTAAGGTTATCATAATGTTTCAGTGATAACATCTTAATATTGGAAGGAATTCAAAACTCCTTATCAATCTAAAGTAGTTTCCATGGGTATTAAAAGACACTGGTGAGCTTCAGTAAGAACATATGAACTTTCATAACTAGTCAATGTAATTTAATTTCTCTCAAAAAATTTGACCGAAAATGTTACCAAACTATCAAATATTACCTTTATTGTTAAGCCGCAGGTTTTTATGCAGATATACTACTTTAAAACTGATAAACTACATAATTACACAGATTCTTGATTTATTTCATTTTCAGACTAACTGTGAACTAGACAAACTGCTTTGTGTTGAACATTGTGCTTCAAATTATGATTACACAATGAGTACCTCTAAGTATTTGCCATGTCCATAATTAATTCAAAATTGCGCAGTACTAATAATGCAAAAGGGGCAAGTTTTAATTTAAATTAATATGAATTAGCCATTGATATACCCTTTAATTACATTTTTAATCCTCAAAGCTAAACTGGTTGTCTTGACAGTGATACTATTGTTATAAAGTAGAATGCAAAATTCCCTCAGTGAATCAGATTTATAACACATACCTAAATGTACAGAAACTATACAAGGAAATATATATATTTACAATCCTCAATCCAACTCTAGCCTTTTAGTCCATTGTGCCTATTTCTTTTTCCTAATTTCTCCAACTAATAATATGTCCTGGCAGAGGTCAAAGTAGCTTGGAAAAGGGCAAAACTGGTCAGTTGACACCATATTGAGAAGTGATTGATGATATCTCATCAGCTCCCTCCACTGCAACCATCTGGTTTGTGGATTAGAAGCCATTCATACCTTGCTTCATTTACACATGTGAAGGACTCCTTGAAGAATCCATTATAAAATATCTTATTGAGAAATTCTATGAATGCATACAGTCGGGAAAAAAATGAGGTAACATTTGAAGGACTTCCCATTCCCATACTTCTTTGATTCCTCATTTTCTTGTCATGTATTTTAATGTCTGAATAAACAGCAATGTAAAATTGGGTTCATATTCATACTTTTTAGTTTCCAATTCACTACTGACTTTAATCAAACCGTTTAACCTTTCTATGCCCTTGGTTTCACCATTTCTGAAACTGATGCATTTTTGTTAAGGCTGGAAACATGCTCAGAAGTAAAGCAACAGAGGAAAAAATTGTTGAGTGCACAGATCCACATTCACCCCTCTTTAATCTAACTCTACCAGCTCCTATACTTAGACCTGTCTTACTCCTGACCCCATTTTAACGAGAGCAGCCCTCCTCCTCCAGTCTCTAAAGATAGACACCTAACTCTTTTTTGGTACCTGAATTACTAGATATCAAAGTGAAGGTGAGAGGAGACTGAAACAAAAGTTACATGAATTTCTTTATTATTATTTATTAACTAATATCAAAATAACACTGTAAATCATTAAGCTTCATGAATGTGAATTTATGACATGGAGACTTTAATTCTAACACCATAATTCTGAACCATCACCCCAAAGCACTCTTTACTTTTAATCTTGATTTATAGTTATTTGTGAATTTGCCTCATCTTCCATTCTGATATCATAAGCTCATTCAGGAGAGACACATTTATCTTTCTAGTCAGTCCACACATGTACTTAACGTAGTGCCTAGGATACAGCAAGTACTTAATAATTACTTATAAAATAAATGGTAACTTAAGCTTTGGAAAAATATATTTAATTTTGTGGATTTTGAAAATTATCTGTGTAGTTCTTTGCCATATTTGGTAATAAACATCTTTCCCTTTCAAAAAAGGACCATACCTGTTTGTAAGTTAAACAACTTTATGATAGTTAACAGCTTACATTTGCATTTATTCTTAATTCATTTGTTCCAAACAAAACACTATGAGGTAAATAGGAAAAGAATCATGATCTCTATTTCATATGTGGGTAAATCAGCTTAAGTTCACAAAGCTAAAAAGTGCCAGAACTAGGACTTTAATAGCATACTTAGGACTCTTTAAGATATGACATTTAATCCTAATTACTTCCTTAAACTATGAATTTGAATGCAATAAACATCTCTTGTCTTACAAATGTTAGATATCACCAGCCTCACTATCCTTACATCTAAACTATCTTCCTCCTTCCCTTTCTTCCTTCCACAGATATTCCAGCTTCTGTATTCAAAAAACCAAAATCTCTATTTTCTAAAATAACACAAATTAGGTGCCTTAAAACAAGAGGAATATGTTATCTTGTGGTTCTGGAACACAGATGTATGAAATCAAAGTGTCAACCAAGCCACATGCCTTCTAAAACCCACAGAGGAGAGTACTTCGTTGTCACTTCAAGGTTCCATAGTTTGTTGGCAATCCCCAGTATTCATTCCTGGGTTTGGACAGACATTACTCTAATCTCTCTCTTTGTAATCACATAGCTGTCTTTCCTCGTGTATCCGCACATCATCTTTCCGTTGTGTTCTGCTCCTTATACCTGTGCTCTTGTCATCTACCAATTCCTTGGTCACCACACCACCTCTATCCAAACTCAGTGAGAATTTAAATCAAGTTCTCTGTTTCCCATCCCACTGTTCTTTACAGCAGTCTTAGTGACTTCACCCAGCATCATCCAGCATCTGCTCCTTACTCAACCATCTCACACCAATATATATTTTTTTCCTTCCACATCACCATAGGCACTATCTCCTCTGGTTATATTCTTGACCTTTTTGTTACTAATTATCACGTCATCTTCAAAAGTTTTATTTCAAACACACCACTCTAATCTTCACCTCTTCCGACTTCATACCCTTCCACCTTCCAACAACACTTTGACTTTATTGAGGCCACCAACCCATTGAGCACATCACCTCTGGTATTCTCATTACGCAATTTTCCCTACTGTCCTGACTTCCCTCACGTTAGATTCCATGATCTGATCTGCCACTATGACTTCTTCACAATATCCTTAATTCTATTTCCCTCTCTCACACGGACGTTCTTGCCCAGGTAAATCTTAACCCAATTAACTACTCTTTGTCTGAACCCAAGTAGTTAAAAGTGGCTAGAAGAGGAGTTCCTGGGTGGCTCAATTGGTTAAGTAGCCAACTTCAGCTCAGGTCATGATCTCATGGTTTGAGAGTTCAAGCCCCACATTAGGCTCTTTGCTGTCAGCACAAAGCCTGCTTCGGATCCTCTGTCCCCTTCTCTCTCTGCCCCTCAGCTACTCACTCGTTTTCTCTCTCTCTCAAAAATAAACATTTTTTTAAAAAGTGGCAAGAAGAATCCACAGTCACATTCATGTTAATTTCTTAACAAATTTCAATTGGAAAACAAACTTGCCTACCAATCCTGATATAATATCTTTTTATTTTCATTCTCCCACTTTCCAGAAAGATTATTCATACTTTCGTCTGTTCTTAAAATTTATATCCTGTTTTCCTCCTACCCTCATGATATTGCCTCACACACTTATTGAGAAACTGAAAACCGTCAGATGGAACTCCCTTGTATTCCTACCACCCAAAATAACAAGTCTCTACCTTGCATCTGATTCTAATGGTTATATTATCAATCCTATTCCCTTTCACCAAAAGAATCTCTTCATACAAGTAATTATCCCTTCTATGTCCTTCAACACTGGCGTCTCTTTCTATCAGATCTCTTTCCATTAGCATATGCCCATGCTCTATTCTTCCCCCTCCATCTACTTCCCAATTTCTGTGTTCCTCTTTAGAGTGAAGCTTTGCCCCAGAGATGTCTAGTGTCACTGTCTCACTTCTCTATCTCCTGTTCCCTCTCAATACATTCCAATTGGACCTCTTTCTCCAATAGCTATTATTAAATTCATAATTTCTCCATGTTACCGAATTAAAAGGAAACTTTCATGCCCTCATCTTGCCCTCTCAACAGAAAATTAGAGAGTTGACTATACCACTTCCTTCCTCCTTCTTTGATTTCTGTGATACCACAGCTTCCTGGATACTTTTCCTTCTTCTGACCTCCTAAATCTCCAACCCCTTGTCTAGCTACACTGTCTCTAAGTGATTTTACTCAGCCCCAGGATTTTACATATCATTTTTGTATCAATAATTCCCAATATCCATCTCCAGCGATGATTTCTTTATTAACCTCAGATACTTATTTCCAGTTGACTACTTGATATCTTTACATTGGTATCTAATAGGGATTTCAAACTTAATGTCATTAAACAATACTTGTATCTCACACACCTGTTATTTCTTTTTGCCCCTCAGATTAAGTCCAATCCCATTTCTTTAATTTCCTTTCTTTGTTCTCAAAAGCTATGGCAGACTCCTTCTGGTACTTCAGGTTTAAGTTCAAATATCTCCACGAGGAGGCCTTCTCTGACTGCCCCAAACAAAGGAGGCTCCATCAGTCATTCTGCATCAGATTATTCTGATTTACTTTTACCAAAGCTCATGATACTATCTGAAATATCATACAGTTTGAAATTTTTACTGCCTTTTATTTCTATACTATAATATAGTATAGAATATACTATATTATCGAAAGCAGAAATCTTTTGTCTTGATTATAGGTATATTTCCAAAATCTGGACTAGTGTCTAGCACATAGTAAGAAATTAATATGTATTTTTTAATATACAAAAGAAAAAGTTAAATTTCTGTGTTTAAAACATCAAAATAGCAGATAATCAAAGTGATAGAAAGCCCAATGGAGTCACAAAGATAATCGGTAGCCATTATTAGTATTAGAGGCAGTTAGACTCTGACAGGATGTATGGAGGCCAGCAAAGAGGAAGTACCGGCAGCTATGGAGAAAGTCAGAAGCCTATCCTGGTAGCACCTCAAAACAAAGCCACAAAAAGCTGGCTTAAAGCAGACAGGCCCAAGATGGCTGACAAAGCAGTCCAGAAAGCCAGGCCCAAACAAGGTAGGAAAGGCAGGAAACTCTGCTTCCAAGAAATCCCCACCCCCTTGTTAACAACCATCAATAAAAGAAACCCAAACCCTGGTACCGGCAGCATTCTCTGTCTCACTCTATCTCAAGAGTATACCTTCGCTTTAATAAACTTTCCTCCTGTTGCTATCCACTATGTTTTGTCTGTCCCTGAATTCTTTTTCGTGAGGAAAGCAAGAGCGTTCGGTGACATCTTTGGAGTGGACTGGGTCAAAGCCTCAGGGTATGAGGTCTCCCCAATTCACCCAGCGACATTAGCATTTTAATATTTAGTGTTAACTTCATATTTGCTGAGACTATTAAAATGATAAGAATGTAGTATTTCCTTCAACCATATAATAACCCTACTATATAGGTACTGTTACTGTCCCCATTGTACAGATGAGGAAATTAAAACATGGAAAATTGGGAGTTACTTGTTCGCCAATGTCAAAAACTAGGATGTGGCACGCCAGGATATGATGGACATTAGCACTTTAATTCCAGAGTCTACACTCTTTGTTTTTTAAGTTTATTAGTTTATTTTTGAGTGAGGGGAGGGGAGGAGCAGAGAGAGGGGGAGAGAGAGAACCCCAAACAAGTTCCACACTGTCAGTGCAGAGCCTGATGCAGGGCTCAAACCCATGAACTGTGAGATCATGACCTGAGATGATATCAAGAGTCAGACGCTTAACCGACTGAGTCATCCAGGAGCCCCCAGAGTCTACATTCTTAATCACTTTCATTTTAATTGAAATAAACAATAATGATCCATTATATATTACATTATAGTAAATACTATAATAGACCAAGCCTACTAGTCCATTGCTGCTTCTGAATTTGCCTGAAGTTACTTTTAGTGGGTAATAGGTTTCCAAAAGAGTATTGATTTTGTGATTTTATAATTCATTAGCATCTAAGTTTTTTTTTTTTTTAATGTTTTATTTATTTCTAGGAGAGAGAGAGAGACAGCGTGAGCAGGGGAGGGTCAGAGAGAGAGGGAGTCACAGACTGAAACAGGCTCCAGGCTCTGAGCTGGCAGTCAGCACAGAGCCCGACGCGGGGCTTGAACCCACGAACCGCGAGATCATGACCCAAGCGAAAGTCGGACGCTTAACTGACTAAGCCACCCAGGCGCCCCTAAGTTTCTTAAAATCTGTGCTATTTCTACTTTTCTTTTGCATGTGCGTGTACTTTATTGAAACATAATTGACTTACAATATTATATGAACTTCAGATGTATAGTGATTCAATAATTATGTACATTATGAAATGCTCCCCATAAAAGTGTAGTTACCATGTGTCATCGTATAAAGTTATTACAGTTTTATTGACTGTATTCTCCATGCTGTACTTTTCTTCCCCATGATTAATTTATTTTGTAACTGGGAGTTTGTACTTCTTAATCCCTTTCACTTATTTTGCCTACCCCCTATCTGCCCCACCCTGCCAGCCACCAGTTTTTTCTCTGTATTTATGTGTCTATTTATTTGTTTGTTCATATGTTTTGCTTTCTTGAATCCACATATAAGTGAATTCATGAGTATTCACATGGTATTTGTCTTTTTCAATCTGACTTATTTCACTTAGCATAATATCCTCTAGGTCCATCTACATTGTTGCCTCTTTTGGTCATAGGTTAATTGACAAATAATAATACAAATGTGGATTTATTTCTGGGCACTCTATTCTGTTGCATTCTATTTTTGTGCCAGTACCATACAGTTTTTGTCACTCCAGCTTTGAAATATAGCTTGAAATCTAGAATTGTGATACCTCCAGCTTTATTTTACTTTTTTCTCAAGATTGCTTCAGAATCTTTTGTGTTTCCATACAAATTTTATGATTATTTGTTCTGGTTCTGTGAAAAACATTATTGGTATCTTATAGAGATCATATTGACTGTAGACTGCTTATGGTAATACAGACATTTCAACAATATTAATTCTTCTAATCCATGAGCATGATCTATTTATTTGTGTCATCTTCGATTTCTTTCATAAATGTCTTATAGTTTTCAGAATGCAGATGGTTGATCTCATTGGTTAAATTTATTTCTAGGTATTTTATTTTTTTTAATGTGATTTTTAAATGGGGTTGTTTTCTTAATTTCTCCACGTGCTACTTCATTATTAGGATTTTGAAAACAATAGATTTCTATATATTAATTTTGTATCCTTTACCTTCACTGAATTTGTTTGTTCTAAAAGTTTTTTGGTGTAGTCCTTAGAGTTTTCTGTATTTAGTATCACATCATCTGCATATAATAACAGTTTTACTTCTTACCAATTCAGATTCCATTTCTTTCTTTCTTTCTTTCTTTCTTTCTTTCTTTCTTTCTTTGTCTGATTACTGCAGGTAGGACTTTCAGTATTATGTCAAGTAAAAGTGATGAGAAGGGACCATCTTTGTCTTGTTCCTCATCTAAAATAAAACTTTCAGGTCTTCACCACTGACAATGATGTCAACTGAGGGTTTTTCACACATGGCTTTTAATATATTGAAGTGTATTCCCTCTAAACTCACTTTGTTGAAAGATATTTCTGTCTTTCTTATTTGTATTTCTATTTCCATTTTTCTTTTACACTAAAATTCTGTTAAAGTACTTGGCTTAAAAGAAAAGTCAAGCTATTTTAAAATGTGAGAAAGATGTTCAAATTAACCAATATTCAAACAAATACAAAATAAATACAGGAGTTTTCACACAACTGTCCACTAAAAAATTTAAAATAAATTTTAATGTTGAAAAGGATATCATTTCACATGCACTAATACACTGATAACAGATGTAGAAAGAGGGATACAACTCAAAAATATTTTAAATCCTTAAAATAGTCATACCTACCATTGATAATTTCCCTCTTAAATCCTTTCATAATAATGTGATCTTAAACATGTATAAAGAATAAACTTTAATTACTGTCTATTCTTGGGATGGAGGTGGCGATAGGCAGTGATTTTCATGGATCATATAAGAAACTTCTGCAAATGTTTTTATCTCTTTCAAAAAAGAGAGACTTAAACATATCAATGTTCAGAGCTCAGGTTACAAGCAAATTTTAGCTTTAAAATGTAGCATGAATCAAAATTATCTTGGTTAACATATCTTAGACAAAAAAATTTTTGCCATATCAAGTTTGTCACGATGAGAAAAATGTGCTGAGTGTAAATAGTTACATTCAACACTCTCTTCCTCTTCTTGAGTACCATAAGGAAAAGAAAAAGAAGGAAAAAAGTGCACATACACACGTGCTTTTATACATGCGTGCACGTGCACACACACACACACACACACACACACACACACACACACACACTTCTGATATAAAGGCCTAGGGTGAAAGAATCTATTGGGAACCTGGTCCATTGAGGAGAAGCAGGGGTACAGGGTAGAAGGTATAATACAAAAATTTCCATTTGTGGGCACACTTTGGAACATCTGCAGTTGGTGTTATTATTTATTTATTCATTCAAGATAAAAACCTTAGATTTATCCACTTAAAATAACAACCTGCTCCCAACCTCATTCTTGGCAGAAAAAAATAAAGAAACATCAGGCAATCAAGCCATGATCTAGAACAAAGCATCAAATCAGCACTGAGTGCAAATGAAGTCATATCTACCTCGAGGGAAACTACATTCAAGAGGCCTATGTGTTCTCTAACCTTGAATGTGGTGGGGGACTGAGGCAAATGAGTAATTGGTTCCAATTCCACTTTGTCTTTTCTGTCTTTGAACCCAATAATGGACCATTTTTCCTTTTAAAAATGCTTTAAAAAACACACAATTAAGTTGAATCATGTAGGTAGATGAAATGGCAAACTGAAACGCACGATACATCAATGAAGTCAATCCTTTCAAGTGTATTCTAGGCAAAATGTCTTAACGAAAAAAGTTACTGAAGCATTATAAAATATTACTAAAAACAATGTAATTATCTGATAATAAAGAAGAGGATTGAATAAATTTTGATATCTCCACTATTTTTGAGAAAGAGAGAGAGAGGCAGTGTGAGCAGGGGAGGGACAGAAAGAGAGAGAGAGACACAGAATCTAAAGACAGGCTCCAAGCTCTGAGCTAGCTATCAGCACAGAGCCCAATGTGGGGCTCAAACCCATGAACTGTGAGATGATCATGACCTGAGCGGAAGTCAGACGCTTAACTGACTGAGCCACCCAGGTGCCCCTAAAATTATTTTTTTAAATTTTTTTTTAATGTTTTATTTATTTCTAGGAGAGAGAGAGAGAGACAGCGTGAGCAGGGGAGGGTCAGAGAGAGAAGGAGTCACAGACTCTGAAACAGGCTCCAGGGTCTGAGCTGGCAGTCAGCACAGAGCCCGACGTGGGGCTCGAACCCACGAACTGCGAGATCATGACCTAAGCGAAAGTCGGACGCTTAACCGACTAAGCCACCCAGGCGCCCCCCCAAAACTATTTTAAAAGTTAGTATGAATGTGAGGAAATAGTTCTGAATGGAGAAGAAAATAAATACAAAACTAAATATGATTAAAACCGTTTAGGAAAAAATTCATGTAAGATAATGAAAAATAATTCTAGAAATTAAATCACAATATGGGTGCCTGGGTGGCTCAGTCAGCTGAGAGTCCAAATCTCAATTTTGGCTCAGGTTATGATTCCTAGGGCATAGGATCAAGCCCCACATTGGGCTCCGTGCTGAGTATAGAGCCTGCTTAAGATTCTCTTTTTCCTTCTGTCCCTCTCTGCCACTCTCTCTCTCTCTCAAATAATTTTAAATAAACAAATAAATAAAATTTAATCCGAGAAATGAAAAAAAATATTTAAAAAGTGTTTTGTTGTGAAATCTGTTATTCTATTATTTAATACTTTAAATCTGTGAGGAGACCTGAATATCTTTCTTTGAAGTATGAGATTTTTAATCAAGCATTCTACTTGGTACTGCCCAATATTTATCATGTAAACATATTTGAAAGAAAAGTCCGCAAAGCTTTGAGGTCACTGTGGTACTGGTACAAGGAGTCAGAGAAAGGTAACTTACATTTCTTCTGGGCTAGAAACCCCAAAATTTATACTCTGGTTTCCAATGACAGTTGTCAATCAACAAACACACCGGAGAAACTTGCTAAGAGAGTCTCAGCTCCTTATTTCGTATCTCTACCTGTAATTTCTAGTTAAGGATGCCATTAGCCAAGAGACACAAAATATGAATTTATAAATTCGAGATCACCCTCACAAAACTCCATCCATATAAGGACTGAACTTTTTCTGTATGTTCAGGAAAGATTTCGATTTAACTCATTTGTTTGAAAAAGAAAAGGAAGCAGTAAAGCACGAAGAAAATTTAAAGATCAGTAAGTATACCAATTCCAAACAATCAGTATAAATGGTAGACTTAATGCTACCTAGCATGTAAAATGGAGTAGCTATGTCAACACCACATCTGCATTTCCTTAATGTGACCACTCAGCACGTCACATTTCCAAACAATTTCACCAATGCCATATTTTATTACAAACCATCCTTACAAGACTGATCAATAGCAAACTCATTGAGAAGTCAGCAAACTCTTCACAGTAGCTGAATGATTTCCTCAAGGTCAGAGAGCAAGGGACCCAACAAGTAGAGCAAACATAGCCGCAGGCCTGTCCTGTATGCCAGAATACTTATATTAATTAACATACAATAAACACACATTCTCTTCTATTGTTTTGGAGATTTTCACATGGCTTTTACATCAGACAAACTAACATTTTTAAAGTTTTAACATGCTGCTGTAGTCAATTTTTAAGATCATTCAAAGGATTTCACAAAGATTAAGCAAAAAAAAATTTAGTGTGGTGAGTCAATTGTGGGCAGTTAAAACAAGTTGAAAATTAGGAGACGAAGTTTGGAGAGAGAAGTGTAAATAAGGGGGCAGTGGGGAAGATTTGCAGAACAGTGGGTAATAAAATATGGGAGAAGAGGAGGTGCAGTCAGGGCTCCATCCATGAGCGCCATCTGTATAAATCAGGCCTGGAGTTGACATGTAATTTTGTGTGGGTCCCCTGAGAAGTGGCCCTCAGGGCTTCATTATTGATGAAGAGATTTTTCTTCAAAGTGGCCCAGTCAGCAGTGCCTCAAGGGGACATTCATAAGCACTCATAATATCAATTTCCAAGCACCTGGGAGGTAGGGACACAGATTGTCTCTTTAATTATTATGATAGAGGTAGAGGATAGTGAGAATGCTATTACACAACCGAGCTGAAATTCTCAATGAAATAAAATTATCATAACCTAATATTAAAATGTTTAATATTTGAGTCATCTTTCAGAAAGAACACATTTTACATTTTTGTGGTGCAAAATAGGTTGATCTCCAATTCTTTCTTTCCTAGGAGTTAAAAGAAGTTTTTATGAACAAATACAGGGATGCTTAGAAGCCTAAGGGGAAAAAAAAAAAAAAAAGAAAAAAAAAAAAAAAAAAACCAAAAAAAAACAAACAAAACTTTCTCTGAAGCTAATATACTTGCTTAGAGACATTATAAGCTTAGTCCAGTTTGTACAAACAGATATGAGTTGGGCTTTTTTTTTTTTTAATAATTGTGTCGAGATTTCTTTTCAGAAAAGGAGAATATTAAATCCCTTCTATATATCATTCAGAATGCCAAGAAATAATTTTAACCAATACACTGGTCCTGACAAGAGTCTCAAAACACTCAGGAAAACACTGAAAAATCAATCCATATGTACACTGCAAGAAAACAATAAGAGTTGGGGAGGTCAGCCTTAGATTTGAGTCTTATTCCCTAGTGGATTAGATGTAAATAATCCCATATAGACAAAACAGATGCCACATACTTCTTTGAATCTCCCTCAGTTTACACCAGAGGGATAGCAGTACAGAGATCATTAAATATATATTTTTTTAAATGGAAGTAAAAAGCAAAATGAACTGGATCTCTTTAATTTGATCTGAAATTCAGAAACTCCCCCTTCTCACTGCTAATATTGACAAATAAAAATAAGGAACTTTTTTATAAAATATATCTGCAAAATACATCCTCATAATTCTTTTTTAATTTCATTAACTTCCCCCCACACCTCACATATTTTAATAGGCTTTGATACCATTAGTTAATTTTTTGAGTTGAACAAAATTCCAGCCAACTGACATTTACATAAGACACATGATATATGCAGTAATGATGTTTAAAAGAAGTACCTGGTATTTTTTTAATGTTTATTTTTCAGAAAGAGAGAGGGAAAGAGACAGAACATGAGTGGGGAAGGGGCATAGACAGCAGGAGACACAGAATCTGAAGCAAGCTCCAAACTCTGAGCTGTCAGCACAGAGCCCAATGTGGGTCTTGAACTTATGAACCATGAGTTCATGACCTGAGTTAAGCTGGATGCTTAACCAAGCCACCTGGGCGCCGCAGAACTACTAATATTTAAAAAGCATACATTTTATGTGAAAGATGCTGTCTGAGGCATTATACATATATGAGACCATTTAGTCATTATCATTATTGCATTAAACAATCAAGCATAAATCCAATTGATTAAAAAAAATGACAGTCCAGGAAAGAACTGACCAGAATCACAAAAATAAAAAATGAAAATAAATTTAAAAAAAAGAGAACCAGGATTAGAACCCAGGTACAATGCTTTCTTCTTTAACCAAGAATTGAAGATTGATTTGTGAAATACAAAATAAATAACTTTACATAAAAGTACTGAGTTCCTAATATCAGTAAGTATACATCTGTAGTGAACATTCTAAAAGAAAAGTAATACACTGAGTTCACATCTACTAGCCTAACATTTTAATTATAAGCAATGGAAGAAGTAATAATTATAAGCCATAGGAAATATATAATCCTATTAAGAGTTATCTCAGTATAACTGGCTCCAGTTAACTGTGAACAGCCACACTAATAATGTTGGAGGCCAAAAACCACCTTCTATTTTGATATAGAAGATTAAGAGCAAATGAAGTCCTGAAGGTAAACATGTCACATTTGAAAATCAAAATCTTGACTAGAGATAAATTTATAATCTTAGAATGCCTTATTAAAGATTTTTAAATTATGGCATAGTATAAACGATGTAGAATTTTTCTTACAGTTTTAAGGACTGAAGGTTTCTACCTCATTTATATCATTGTAGATAGCTAAGAGGGAGAAAAATAAATTGGCCAATCCTACTTTTCAATATCCTCTTTAGCTGCACTTCAAGCCTGAACTATAACAAATCTCATCATATTTTCTTTGTCTTATTATTTTATAACTTGATTTTTTGTTTCATTGTTTTTAATTTTATAACAAATTTATGATTATTAAAAATTCTCCCACAATTACCAGATAGGTTTACTTTTACAGGAAGGTCTATTTTTCAGTTTTTGCATTCTTGTTTATATACAGTTTGGTAAAATGTTGTATTCAAATAGTTAAGGAAAGATGATTGCTTGAAGATTATCCAATTTTCTCAGTATTTTGGCCCTAGATGTTTTTCATATTCTTATCAATTCCTTATGGCAAATGTTCAGCTTTCCAAAACTGAATTTTTCTTCCAGAGTGTAAGAAAGAAGACTACTGAATTCCAACACATTTTTACAACACTATCTGCTATGATTAAGATTAAGATGATCCAATGTAAAAATTTCCCTAGTGATAGATTCATCATTAGTCATTAATCTCACAGTTTTTAATTAAACTATTAAAATTGATCACTGAATTCACGTGCAGGAGGTAGAATTTAAAAAAAAAAAAAACTATACTGGAATATACATATGGCCATGCTTAACTCTAGAAATATACCTGAACACTACAAGGAGCTATCATTTGTAATGAAGTAACTTCCCAAATCACAATCAGACACATTTTTACTGCCAGCTTAATTTCTTAGAAAGGAGAAATGCTTTGAGTATGGTCCACAGGACACTTTAAAATAGGGAGAACAAGCTTATTTTTAACAACTCAAACTCAAAAACAGGTTTAAAGTTTAAAAACCTTAAAACAAAAATTTAAAAGCTTTAGCAAGTCAAGATAGCATTTTCTTAGATTGGTGATGCCCAATCAATAAAAGAAATGAGACAAGAAAGAACTGTCATTTATACACTGAATTAAACAAAATAAATTTTTAAAAAATTAAAAAAAATAATAAAAACAAGGGGCACCTGGGTGGCTCAGTAGGTTAAGCTTCCGGCTTCAGCTTGGGTCATGATCTCACAGTTAGTGAGTTCCAGCTCCACAATGGGCTCTATGCTGACAGCTCAGAGCCTGGAGCCTGCTTCAGATTCCGTGTCTCCCTCTCTCTCTGCTCCTCCCCTGTTCATGCTCCTCTCTCCCTCAAAATTAAATCAACATTAAAAAATTTTTTTAAATAAAAGTTGAAATAAAAAAATAATCCATAGCTTCTGCAAAGTTGAATCTTTATTCTCTGCTTTGGATCCATAACACTTCCTTCCCCCAAGAACAAAAGTAGTTATGATAAAGGGGATTCTGAAATATTTTCTCCCATCTCTACCAATTAATCCATAACCCATGCCTTCCCTTTTTTCAAAATGCTCCTTAAAATGTATTCTTCTCCCAGTTGTTTCCGTTACACTCCCATTTTCTAAGCCCATCATTTTATTAACTTATTTTCTTAATTAATAAACATAGAAAATTCTCAGTTATCTTCTTAAATAAAGGGAAGCTAGAGTATAAGTAATTCAGAAACTGTTTCTGTTTGACTTGAAATGCACTATGATTCTGTAAACAATGGACTGAAATCCCTTTCTGATTCAGGGTAAATATGAAATACTCATTAGCTGATAATTCAAGGAACGGAACTTGACTTATGATTGTGAAAGCATTAGAGTGGTAGGTAGCAATTTAGTTTGGTTCTAAATATTTATCAAAATTGCTATTATTCAAAAAGTTAAAGGCTTCCTGTAGCTACATACATTTTCCTCAGCTGCATACATTTTCTTTTAACTATACTTTTATAGTCTACTCTCAATTATCCATGTCAGTGAAGAGGAACAGGACATTGAACAAAAGTGCACTCTTCTAAAATCATTCTTGCTTTTAAATGTGCAGATATTGGCATTATACTGGTTATCAATTCAAACTAAATGAAGTACTGTGAAGGTACTGCTTAAATCAGGCTACGTGATCAATCCTGGATATTCACCTTCTCTGAAACCTTCCCAGGAGAATTTGTGTTCAAAAGTCATCCTTGACAAAATTCAACTTTTTCCAAAATGTAATCCCACAAAGTACGATGATTTTTTAAAAGTACATAGCCACCGTTAGTGAGTTTAGAATACTATTTTTTTTCACTGGCAGGCATTTCCCCAGATATTTATTCATATTTTTATTTTTTAACATTTGTCTCTTTCCATAACAAGAATATGTCAACTTGTGACATTTGTTTATTAAAATTTCTATTATAATTTTCTTTAACAGATTATGCAAATATGACTCAGAGAAGCTAAGTAACTTGCCTAAAGTCACACAGCTTAAAAGAGCTAAACTAGACCTCAATCCAGCTAGCTCCAGATCCCAGGGTCTGAATCACATTTATGTGTCAGAGAAAACAAAACAACAACAACGACGAAGACAACTTCACTTCTCATGCAGCTTCTACAATTACCACAGTAACAATTTTTGAGTATATGAGCTAGGTTCTATCAACTAATATCTATTACTTACTTATGCATCATTGTTATGCCTATCTTTCAGCCTGGAATATTCCACTTTTGGGGTCTGGTGACATTCTGATTGTTTTTCATGCTCCCAATCCTTCAAACCCTGATGTAATATTTAATTAAGGCTAGACATTCTGAAATGAACACACAAAGAAACTTTGTATACCTCAGTAACTTTTTTCCCTCAGAGATATTTCTTGGCTGCTTCACTGAACCCTGAGATTCTGTACGTAGGTTGTGGGGAAAATTAAATCACTATTATAGTGGGTTGTCATCAATCATCACCTTCCATTCTTTTCATTTATCAAGTGAACATTTACTTTGTTCCATACTGATTTTTTTTTTTTTTTAAGATTACTCCATGTAGTTGAGACTAAACCAATGGTCACAGATCAATCTCTAGACAATGGTCTTAATGAATTCATTCAAGGAAGGGGAATCCAATGAATGTATTCAAATTTTATAGAAAACTGAGCTTTCATAATTCATTCTGATTCTTCAAACAAAAATGACCTTTGGTGAATCAACAGGATCAACTGAGACATCCATGCTTGAATGTGTTCCTGTAGGCTTAATGTATTTTTCCTCACTGCATTATATTTTAATGATTAATTTCACACTCTCTCATGGTACTTTAGCTCATGAATCACAGGTATTACTTTGAGAGAAAAAATATATACTATGTATAATGGAAGTTGTTACTGATTAAAATGTGCTACATACAAGAACTACATAAAACCTGAAAAACCTTAAATACCAATATTCTAGGTTACAAATAATATCAGGCAGATTAACCCCATAGACTATACTTAGATTGAGGTGAGTATAAGGGCGTGGACTTCTCAAATGGGTCTTAGTTCAAACAACATATGAGATTAAGCCAGTAATTTAATGTTTCACTGGCTCTTTTCTTTACTGTTCTGTGGTTAAGAACTGATTTCAAAGACAACTACAAGAGAAATAGAGAAAGAAATCAGTTAAACAAATAACATCCCATTCTAAAAGCCAAAGGCCACCTGCCCTCTGACACTCTACTCTAAAATCAGTACTGCTTGAGTGCTGTCAAAAGTTTGCTATTTAGCTTAGTTAAAAAAAAAAAAAAAAGATTTGATTAAGTCAAAGTAACAAGGACCAAAAAGGACTATGACAATGGCATAAATCGAGTATCCTTTACCTTGTGCACACATGAATAAATATTGGGTTAAATATATCTTACTGATCAATATGAAGCAGTAAACTATCCAGAAGAGAAACCGCACATAAATTAACCAGAGAGGTCACTACAATATAATTTGACTCTTCTAAAATGGATTTTTCCCAAACCAATGTATGGAGTCAGAAGAAAACATGACTACCTTCTCCCAACAGAACACGAAGTTACTTCAATCAATGGCAGAGGAAAAATGTGGCATCAACAGCTATTCTGCAAACAGGTGGTTTAAAACTTTTACTTAAGCCACTGAAAGGACGGAGGAAAGAGAAATTTGTCATTAAAAAAAAAGAGAAAGCATACATGTATACACATATACAGAGATTTTATCAGAGAAGGAGACTCAAAAAAGAAAAGCCTTAAGCAAAACACAACAAAAAACTAAAAAGCAGTTTATCTTAGCTCACAACGCTAAATTGGGTATGTCTAAAATCACTCTTTAAAATTAAATCCTTCCCATCTCACACATAAAGGTCTTAGGAAGAATTTAAAGGAAATGGTCATGTCATTTCAGGTATTTATTCACAGGAAGAAAGATGACATTTTTGAAGAAACAGTGGAAGAGGGAATCAAAACTGTTGAGATGAAAGAAAAATACAGTTTATGTATTTCCGATAGCACTGCATTTTTCATGTTCTCAATACTTTGTTCCCTTCCTCCGTATGTTAAATAATTTCATAAGCATTACCATGGCTAGCAGGAACTGCTAGAATAGCTGACACACAGATCTCCTTTATTTCTATACTCCACTTTTGCATATATTTAGGATTCAGCAATTGGAAGTGGGGGCATCAGACAGGTGCCCCGAAATGCATACGGGTGGAGAAAGGGGTAAGTGCCTGGGTAGACCGGGTGGGAAATGGGACCTCCTATCTTCCAGAGTTCTCACTGGAACTCCTGTGCTTCTTATTCACACCATTCAGAGCAAGACAAGACAGGCTCCCTTAATCCCCTCCTAAGTAAACACCCAGGTCCCAACCCAAAAGGTACCCCCTCCAGTCGCGGGACCCCTCCGCTTCTGTGCCCCGCTGCCCACGCCAGGTTCCGGCTCCCTGCTCCTCCACCTCCCTCGCAGACCTCCCGCGGAAGCAAAGTTTCCCGGGTCTCCCACTCTTTCCCGAACGACTGCCTCGGCCTCCCCAACACCCACCAGCGGGGCCCCCCACCTCCCGCCCTCGGCGACCCGGCGCGCAGTCGGTACCTCGATGTCTGCCGCGTCCTTGCTAAGCACGGGGGCCATGGCAGTGTTTACAGCCTGAAGTCTCCTAGTGACAGACCCTCCTAGCGTCCTCAAGCTCCGGTCAGACAGCGAAGTGACGGGAAGCCGGAGCGATTGAGTAAATAGGAAGCGGAGGGTCCGCTGTGAGGGGGCGGGGCTGGTGCCTGGAAGCCCCGCCCCCGGGGCGGGGCTGCGGGCTCCGCCCCGCGGCTCCCAGCGCCCCGCACTGCCAGTGGAAGGACGCGGAATGGAGCCCGGCCCATCCCCCACGCTGGCGGCTTGTTTTCCTTCCACAGGCGGAAGGAAGGAAGGGAGAGAGCACTCGCACCCGGGACTGACCTTCGCTCTGTAAACTGTTAGAGCCTGAGCTTGGTAGGATGGGGCCGCATGTTAGAGACCCACAGGATTAAAGGTAAAAGCAACTGGCGCTCTAAGTCACAAATTGCTCCTTTTCTTTCCTTCCTCACGAACCCCTCAAGGTGCAGAAACATTGGCTTATGGGCAGCTGCACCTTCTGGAACTCCTCAGGGATGAGGTAGTAAACGTTCCAACATTCATCCATCAAATAGGCGGGAGAAGGCAAGGGCGCGGGTCTTCGACAGGAGACAAAACCCGGGAGAGCGGACACAGTGTTACAAGGGGGCCCAGGGAGAGAGACAAGCAAAATTTCTACAGCCAGAAGTGGCAAGTAGTAAGTACTGTAAGTGCTGTCGGTGGTACAAAATCAAGGTTGTATCTTTGCAGGACAATCCATTCTAACGACTCCTTAAATACACGTAGAAATATATTTCTAAAATGTGAAGCTTCCTTGAAGAAAGCTTTATGTTTTGTTATAGAGCTTGCTGGGGAGAGGGGGGTGATTTCCATTTAGAGACGGTCTCAATCCAGAAGACATTGATCTTTGAGTGTTATCTGTCTCCAGACCTCCCTCTATTCTCCTGGTTAGATAGATACCGCCTCCTCTCTTCTCCCATAGCACTACCTGCTTACTTCAGGTAAGGTTTTTACCACACTTCTTGATCCTCTTGGCTAGATTGTGAGCACCTTGGATTCAGGTATTTCCTCTGTATCGTTATTCTTTCATTAGTTCATTTATCATTTCAGTCAACAAATAATTATTGAACAGTTTCAATGTACCCCTTGTTAGGTACTCTGGATATAATCCGTCTTCAGGAAATACCTTAGTCTCATGGAGATTATACTCCTAGTAAGCAAGGTGTAGAATAGTAAGAAACGGTGATGCCTGGTTGGAAGTTCAAAAAGAAATGGGAGAGAGTAACTGGGGTGTTAAATGCTCACTACCTTGAACGATTTGGGAAGACTTCTTTAAACAAACCATTAGATAACCTTCCAGAACCTGAAATTTACTAGACAGAGAATGGATACATTTTCTTGAATCAAATTGTACTGCTAAGAAAAACTAGGAAGCTAAAACCTTAAAATCCTGGTTTTCTCGCACATTTTATCCATCCCCAAGCTCTCAAAATTCAACCTCCTAAATGATCTTTAAATGTTTCTTCATTTCTCCACTTTCACTCCATCCACGAAGGTCCAATGGTATTCCATTCTTTTACTCTTACCTTACCTACCCCTCTCCACTCCAGACTGAGTTTTAAAAACAGTATTAATTGACTCCTCTCTCACTCACACACACACACACACACACACACACACACACACTCACACAGAGTGAATAAATCCTTCCGTAGTTTGCATTGCAGTCAATAAATACAAACTTCTAGTGACCTCTTACTAACCCGCCCCACCCTTCTCCAACCTCACCTATGGCCATGGGCCATAACCCTGTCTCTTTTATAACATCCTACATTTGTTTTGTCATAGCCTGATCATATTTTATTTGCATATTTATTTAAGTATGACTTGTTTAATATCTGTCTTCTACTTAGAATGTAAGCTCCAGGAAAAGAAACCTTGGTTGTCTACTGGATAGTCAGCTCCTAGCCCAGAACTGAAGCATAAGAGACCAAGAATACTTGGTGAGTGAATAAACATAGTATATTCTGAAGGTGGTTTATGCATCAAACAGTTCATTTCAATAACTTCAGTTCCACTTTACCATGCATTCTTCTCAGTGTCCCACTTATTCCTGAGAAGTAAATCACAGTATATTTCAATGAATCTCTATCTAAAATGTGTCAAACTAGTTTCTTTTTCATGAAGTAATGTTCCACAGTCAGATGTTCCTGAATCTTCCTACAACCATACCTTACATACCTCCAAAGTCATCTGTATCCTCCTGGGGGAGATTGTATAATATATGTAAATTATAATATATGAAAAATATATACATTATGAATAATAATACTATTATAATGTATGTAATATTTCTAATATATGTGTACACCCATACGTGCATACACATATTTAGGGGAAAAGAGTAAATGCATACAGACAGAGATAACATTTATAATATGTTATAAAATACCATATTGATAATATATTTATAATATGAGTGATATATATATAACATATATAAGTCCTCCAATTTAACCTGAGAGTTTCAATAGTCAATTTCCTAACCACTAGAGACAGACACTTATATGCTCTGTTAGACTACACTCTACTACAAGTCTTACCAGTTAGCAATCCATATTTTAGTTGTTTTATGGGTACAAGTATCCAAGTTATCCTCAAGAGGTAGACACTTTAATGCCATATTTGCCTTTTATAATGATTATTCTCCTAACTCACCAAAGGATAAGTTCAAAATATGCTGTCTTTCCAAGGGTAAGAACTTCTTCAGTGACACTCAGTAATCAAATACACAATTGAAAATTCAGGTGCTTTTTTATCACGCCCCAACCTCACCAAACAGATGTATCCTGTTCTAAGATATTTAATTAAAGTGTTTAAGGGGCGCCTGGGTGGCTTAGTCAGTTAAGCGTCCGACTTTCGCTTAGGTCATGATCTCGCGGTTCGTGGGTTCGAGCCCCACATCGGGCTCTGTGCTGACTGCCAGCTCAGAACCTGGAGCCTGTTTCAGTCTGTGACTCCCTCTCTCTCTGACCCTCCCCTGCTCACGCTGTCTCTCTCTCTCCTAGAAATAAATAAAAAAAAAAAAAATTAAAAAAAAAAAGTGTTTAATCACATTGCTCACATGCTACACCTATGTTCTGTGATCAGTGATTGAATCTAATAATATTTTAAATCCATTGAAATTCCACATTAAATACAGTTGTACCTGTAAATAATCCAAGCTGTTTAAAGCTTACTGCAAATGCATTCACACCACACTTTTTAAAAGTTGTAAATTATGATGGCATTTGTCAAGCTGTCCCTCCATCTGGAAGCACAGTCAAATATCAGGTGTTCCACATTAATTTTTTTGTAGGCTTTGGAGAAACAGCTCATCTAGTAGTGTACAAATTCAAAATGAATTTCAGCCTAATAGTTTACCTTACACAAATGAATAATATTATTATGATTATTATTGCCATAATTCAAAGGAAAGATTATGAGTCATCTTTCACTGCTGAAAAGTTATACAGTACTACAAATTTAGAAACACAATAAAAATGCAGATTTCCATATGCTTTCTTTTTCCCCTTGTAGTCTAGCATTAAGCAGTTTGATTTTTTTCCCCAGACACTCTTTGGGAGGTGCTTTTCTCCCAAAAACTAAGACCTTAATCATGAGAGTTATTTTACCCCATTTGACTTTCTAAGTCCAGATTAACTTCTATCCAAACTGACCAAGAGGATAATGACTAAAAATCAGTTGGGTCCAAAAACCTCTAGTATTCCTATTCAAGAAGACCATAACGTACATGTTAGTTCATATTATATGGAATAAACTTGTTATAATTTAGTCAACTACATATACAATATATCCTTTATAAGCACTCACATACACATGGATGCTACATGTATATTATATATATGCATATATATGTATAATGCCATAAAAGAAGCACAGATAGCACAAAAACTACTAATCCCTCTCAGAAGTTTATTCAACAGTTATTTATTGAGTGCTATTCCTTCAAGCACTGTGATAGTCATTTAGTGATACTTCAGCACATATTAAAGACATTGCCCTTATTATTATAAACCTTAAACCACTAGCTTAAAACACACACTGTCATGCACTGATTTTGAGTAAGTGGTTTAATTGAATGGGGTTATGAGAGTTAAATGTCAAAATGTATGTAATCCCATTTTGTAAATTGTAAAATACCATGTAATGTTAGTTAAGTATTAAGAATTTAAAGATAATGCTCTCTGATCCTCATATTCTTAAAAAAAAAAAAAAAAAAGTTATTGGTCTGTGATTGACCATGAATGATTTGGGGTAAAATCCAGTGTGAATAGGAAGTTGATAGAGTTATCTGACTTAAAGTGGGAGGAATATATCCTCTAGAATGAATATTACCTCATTACCTGGAAGTCTTTTCTTTGGACTTGTTTTTCTCCCACCATGAAAAGTCACCGTAATTCTTGCAACTTCCATTTAAAGCTGTCAGTTTGTTTTCTTGCTGGGATTTTATTCTTTCAGTTTCAAGTACATTTGTATTGGGGATTGAGATAGAACCTCGCTGTAAATTACTCACTATTGTTCCTTTTAGTCATCTGTAGTGGATGCCAGTGATGTGCCTCACAAATCCCATCCTTCCTCCCAATCCACTCAGGACTCAGATACTAATTCCTACAACTGCTGGGAGTGTTGCTGGATGACAGATCTCTGCTAGGTCCCTCTTTGGAAATTGTCCCTGGTCAAAGAGCCATTCACCAGAAGATCATGCCTCTGCCCAGGGTAGCAGATATCCAATGAGGACTGATGTGGGTCTATAAAGGCCTGGCACTTGTCTATTCAGGACGTCTATTGAGGGCCATCCCAACTTTAGAGATCCCTTGAGTGATCATCTGAGACACCTGTTGGGATTGCAGCAGAGTACAAATTCTCCTTCTGTCCATCCTGCTTCATCTCCTATCCCCAGAAGTCTTCATCTAGACAGTGCTTCGTAATAAACTTTCTGCATGCACATTGCTATCCAGAGTCCACTATTGAGAGGGCCTAAGCTGCATTTTCACCACTGTAAGTTACTTAACAGATAGAATATATTGTATGTAAAATGTACTTAATTATCTACATGTCTGAACATAAAAAAATTATCTCATATAATAAAGTCTTACTTATTTCCATGTTCTGAAATACTTCTGAATTTGTTCATACATTTATTCATATCACAAATAACTGTGTGCCTCCTATGCACTAGTTATAACAACACTAACACCAAAACACCAGAGACACCATAGTAAGCAAAATAGAAGTGAGCTCTATGCTTATGCAGCTTTGAGATGGTCTAGGGAGGTGAACATTTGTCAAGTAATCACACAATAATATAATATCTACTGTCAATAACAGTATCAAGGAAAAACAGAAGACTGTTCTAGAAGAGGGACCTGGGAAATCAGTGAAGGACTTCTTGAGGAAATACCCTTGCTGCTAAGATCTGAGAGACAGTTAAGAAGGCAAAAAGGAAGAGAGAAAAGCATTCCAGGCAAGAAAACAACCTGTGCAAAGGCTGCAAGGCCAGAGGTGTCCCAATAGAAGGGAAAAGAGGCTCTGATAGCTAGAGCTGAGGCAGTGAGTAATTGCTGTACTTGACCCAAACTGTTGCCATACAGTATTGTAGCCTTAGTTTAGGGTTTTGGATTGTATCCTTATAAGTATAGAGAACATGGAAGTTTTCTTTTTTTTTTTTAAAGCAGAGGAATGACGTGATCAAATATTTATTTTTGAAATATCACTCTGATTGCACTGTGTGTGTAATGCATATTCATACATTCACTTGGGTGAGTGTTTTAAAATCAACCAAGGCAAGTGATTTCTGGGGATGGGCTACATTATTTCCTCCACATGCTAGCTGGAGTGGTAATCATTCTTGTCATTGGAAACCAAAATAGTGAATTTTCTACTATAGATCAATGCTATTGTTATTTAGTATTTTGTTACATTTGTGAAGCAGAGCCCTCTGTTTTTAATCAGTCTGGAAAGATAAACCTGCACCCAAAAAAGGCTTTTGTCTTGATCAGTGTATCTATTTCTGTTTTCCAACATAAAGCTATAATTCATTTTTAATCATCTGAATAATGAATGACATGCTGTTCTTGTTCTGTAGTTTGTTTTCATGATTGCCACCTTCCCTAGACTTTAAGGTCCTTAGTGATTTTGAGTGTGCTTATTTTTTTATCCTCCATGCCTAACATAATACCTAGCAATAGTGGGTACATAAATATGTAGGAAGCAAGTGTTCATTATTATTCTTTCTAACCATGACAGGGGGTACAGAAAGACTAAAAGCAAAAGTTTTTTTTAATAGATAAATAAGCATTAATGGGCAATTCCCTTTGCCTTCAGAGTACAAGTGGTTGATAAGTAAGTAAGTAAATAAGTAAGTAAATAAATAAATAAATAAATAAATAAATAAAATCAACCAAAGTAGTAGTCAAAGAAATGCCAGTTAAATGAGATATGCTTTTTCACCTATTAGACTGACAAAAATATTTTAAGGAGTGATTAAGGTGTAAGAAAATTAACAGATTCATAAGATTCATAATGAGTAAACACTTGACACAGTATATAGGTAAAGCAGTTGAGCAACATATAGCCATATTTTAAATATGTGCATTTTCTTTGAACTAAGAACTTCGTTTCTGATATTGTCATCTTAAGAGAACTATGCTGTATACAAAAGTTACCTAAGGTATGGCTCATTCCGAAGTTCTTTGTGCAAAAATAAAAAGGTAACAACAGAAATCTTCTACAAAAGGTGAGTGATTAACAACTGCAATGAGTCGATACAATTCAATTTTATTCGGTGTCTAGAAATAAGGTGGTAGAATATTAACATCAGGGTAAGATACTGACAATCCATCCAAAAGCATATGAGATTATAGGGTTTAAATATACATAGATGTGTAATAAACACATATTAGTTAATTATAAAGAAAAGTAAAAGTTATTTTTAAAACTCCATTGTATTAAGAGCAAATACAGAAACACATTTACCTTTTGTAAATTTAAATGTGTATACATACACATGTTAGGCCCTTATTATTCATGCTATGGTGTTTGGCACATGTTAGGCACTCTATAATTTATATGTGAAATATTTTACATGAAAAACTGAACACCAAAATTATCTATAATGTTCTATAATCCATTATATGAAAATAATTATTAACATCATCACATTCCTGGTTGAAAAATTTTTAAGCATTATGGGAACTGGCAAATTGAATTATGAATACTGTCATAGTCCTAGGTAAATTTGTTAAGAAATAGAAGCTGGCAAATAGAACTACTTAAGCTTTATCTGACTAGACAAGTAATCTGAGTGTTTAAATAACGTCCTATCACAAAATAGTCATTTCAGTGTATTTATCTATTTAATCTCTAAAACAATAAGCCTGTCAGCTTTTTGCTGCAAACCCATCATGGCTTGCCATTTCACTCAGTAGAAAAAAAAATTCAAATAGTGGCCTATAAGGTATCAATAATATAGCTGTTTATATTCTTTCCTCCTAATCCTGCTACTTTTGTTTACTCTTAACTCCATCTACACAGGCTTTTCCACTTCTTACCTCCTCTGCCTGCGGTGACGTTGTACCAGATATTTTGATGGCTAGCCTCTTATCAGCTTCAAGTATTTACATAAAGTTCACCTTTTTGGTAAGTTCTTCTATAACTACCACTTTTAAAATTACGGCTTGCATTTCTTACATTCCCTATCCCCAACTTCCTGCTTTATTTTTCTTCATAGCATTTCATATAAACTTACATTCTATATGTTTTAATTAAGTAATTATTCACTGTGTACATTTTCCTACTGAAGTTGGGTTTGTAAGATTGTTTTATTCACTGCTGTATTCCCAGTCTGGACCAGTGCCTAGTACGTTGTATATGCTCAACAAATATTTTGGATGAATGCTATTGGGTTATAATCCCTTATCATTTTTTATACTTCTATATAAGCATTTAATTTTAAACATTATGCATTTATGTGTCTGTCTCCCCACTAAAAGGGATTGTTCAAGTGCAAGGACTGTATCTTACTGATCTTTGAACCCTTCAGTTTACATAATGTCTGGAAATAAGTAAGTGAGCTCTAATATATGTTGATCGAGCAAACAAGTGGATGAAAAATCAGCTGTTTGTGTACTTTCCAAGTAGCACTTGCTCCAGTACATCTTCTAATGCTTAAAACTTATAATTTATCATGTATGCCAGTCAGAGAAACTCTAAGCTAGAAGCTTACTCTGAAACATGTTTTCTGTTCTCATTTTTGTCTTAGCAACTCACTTGGCAATATTTGATAAGTATAATTATCCATGTAAAATACTTAGAATATTTTCAATAAATTTGAAAATATCTTACATTTCCTTATTTCATGTCTTAAACACATGCAAAGAGTTTCATTAAATTTTCATTTTTTCAAGTATTCTAAGCATTATCTTCTCCATCTATTGAAAATGTTATTTGTCTTTTTAATATTTACATTCAGTTTGCAGAGTGCAAGGGAATGATTGCTTGGTAGTTTGTATCTTGGGCAAAATAACCAATTGTAAAATATTTTAACATTCTTTTAGAAGAGCTAATATATTACATGTTTATGCCTTTGGATTTCATGTGTGTGTCCACGTGTTTGTATATACATATACATAATACATATGCACATATGTATACGTATACATATACACCTGCCCAGGGGAATAATTTTTAAATCTATTATTCAATTTATTGTCATCACTGAACTCATAAATTTCAACAGTCTTTTTTTAGGCTTCAGTTGAAAGAACTTCCACTCATTTTCTTCTTCTTCTCTTCCTTATTTTTTTGGAAGATGGGGTAGGGTGGAGGAGTGGGGGAATGCTGATTAGTATGACTTTTCCAAGTAGCACAAATACATTTCACAATGTGATCTTTGATAAATGTCCAAATGGATTTTAAAACTAAATTGAACTGCTTTTTATTGAGGCCCATAATTTATTCCAACCATCTGTGTCACACACACAAAAGTTTGTTTCTTAAGGGCTTTCTGATATTTTCCCCCTCAGCAGCACCATTAGGATATAACAACATTAACATATTTCAGGATTGACTTTGGCCCCCTAAAGAATATAATACATCTTTCAGTCAATAAACATTTTTCAACACAACTATTTGTAATTTGGAGATTAAAAAATAGGGAACCAAAATCTTTCTTTTGGCATCATACTTTCTATTTAAAGGCCACCAAATGTTTCTTTCTGAGAGATTGTATTGAGCAGTTAGGATCTTGGCATCCACTATTGTTTTAGGGAAAGATTTTCCTGGCCCACACTTGTTGTTGCTGGATAATGAATGACTAGAGTATATGGACAGAGCCACCTTCCCATCTGTACTAGCCTTAACTACCATTGATTGTTGCGTTGCGTCCTCTGTTGAACCATGCATGCTTAATCATTAATTTTACTTAGAGTTAATAAAAATACCTCTCTTCATTGATCATATATTGTATGCCTAGGACATCACACACATTTCTGATTTAATCATCACAATAATATGAATTTAAACATAAAGAAACTCATGCTTATGTATTTTATTGGAATTTCTGATAATTTTTTGTAGAAATTACTAAAACAATACTAGAAATTTGTGGATTTTTGTTTGTTTTAAATGTATTGTACCTTATAAAGTGCAGTTTTAGTTTTCTTCACAGAGAATGATACTTTTAAAGTTCCTACTTTGTTAAACAGTGCATTAAACTTGATATTAATTATCACAGTGTAAGGAAAACAGGCTTTGTAAGATTAATTATATATTTTCACAAGATTTGTAGGTAGCTTATCCTGCCCAAGAGTCTTTCACTCAATATGCCTTCTATGTTATTATTCTGCCTTGAAATAGAGTAATAGTAGCCTATGATCCCCTACAGAATCTGCCTATCTATCTACTTCTATTCTATTCTATTCTATTCTATTCTATTCTATTCTATTCTTTCTGTGACCTATAATAATCCTGAATGGGAAATCATATTATCTCTATCATGGACTCTCTGTGCTATAATATGAAACATTTCATATATATGACTACATATAAGAATCAGATATGACTGTATCAACTACATCCTAATTGTCTGTGGTTGATACATATAGTAAATCCATGCCTTGGTGATGAGCTCTATTAGAAACTTTCATGTTAATATAATGTGTTAAATACTATGCCATCTTTCTCCCATCATTTGAACTCCGCTAAATTGCTAAGCATATAACATGAATTTCTAAAAAGCTCATATCATGCATTGATACAAGAAGTAAATTGTACTTGAAAATAGATTATTCTGAGAATAAGAAAAATGTGGCTAAACTGATAAAAACAGAGATAGATGAAAGAATTTGAGATCATTTAATGTAGAGAAGATAAAGCTAGTTCATTTTTTTTTTCATATTTATATGAGCTTTTTAAAATAGTAACAGCAAACAGTTGTTTTCTATTTTGACATCAGCTCAGGAAATAGGCTTAATAAATTATGAGATAGCTTATTTGGAGCTAAGAAAGACAACCTCTATATCAAATAATAAAATATTAGCATGGACTACTAAGGAAGATATTAAGTACCTGGAAATATGCAAAAAGGACATACACAACCATGTATCCCTGCCCAAGAAAGGCAAGCTTCTGGACAATAGGATCTCAAGTTGTCTTTTCTAATTATTTTGTTTTATAGAAATCACTCTTTCCTTACTTTTCTTCCAGTTTTCTTTACTATTTATAACAATACGTTTAGCAGTAACAATTTCTGGCTTTTATTTTTAAACATCTGATTATAAGAATATTAACTACAGTTTCTCTTTTACCTTCCATTGTCAAAAAGTGAAAACAGGAGCACCTGTGTAGCTCAGATCACGATCTCACGGTTGGTGGGTTCAAGCCCCACTTTGGGTTCTGTGCTAACAGCTCAGAGCCTGGAACCTGCTTCAGATTCTGTGTCTCACTTTCTCTCTGTCCCTACCCTGCTCATGCTCTGTCTCTCTCTGTCTCAAAAATAAATAAAACATTAAATTTTTTTTTAAGTGAGAACAGTGATACATCAGCCAGTTTTTCAGGAAGAATGCAGATTCCAAGATAGATCACATTTACAATGTATCCCTTAACATACATATAGCAACTAGAGAGGTGGTTAATATCATATCTAAATAATAAACTCCCTTGTTCAAAGCCTGCCAAGGGGTACCCGGATGACTCAGTTGGTTAAGCAGCGACTTCAGTTTGGGTCATGATCTCCTGGTTCGTGAGTTCGAGCCCTGCATTCAGCTTCTCTGCTGTCAGCACAGAGCGTGCTTCAGATCCTCTCTCCCCCTCTCCTTCTCTCTCCTTCTCTGTCTCTCAAAAATAAAATAAACATTAAAAAAAAAACATAAAGGCTTCTCATTGAAACTGAAGTAAAATCCACATTCCTTATAATGGTCTACAAGGCCTGACCTATCTGAATATCCCTATATCTCCAATTTCGTCCCCTCCCTTTCTTTTTCAGTTCATGCCTCTTCAACCACTCTGATCTTAACAATTTGTCCAATATACCAAATTCCCAGCTCTTTCTATCCTTTGGATAAACACCAACATGATACAGAACAGGTGACCATTCAGCAATGTTAGATCAGAATATTCTACACACAAGGAACAGCAAGTGCAAAGCTCTAAAGTTTCTCTTTCTGTCATTTTCTCCTGGACATGTATAGGCACACATACATATCAGTGTCATTCTCTTTCTTCTGAATACTTTTCTTTGCTGAATACACACTGACATTGTATCTTTATTTGTATATTTGCTTATTGTCAGCTTTTCCTTCAATATCATGAGTACTATAATCAAGGACTGTTGACTTTTTTATTCTCTACTGTGTTGCCTGTACCTAGAATAGTGTCTGGCACATGATAGACATTTAATAAATCAACCTCTCACTTCACTTTCAATTTAAAAGTAGACATTATTTCTGCAATGCCAAAATATGATAAAAAATATTGTTTATAGTTGTGACTATAGCCAAAGTCAGTGTATTTGTGACTGAATATTATGCTTCCCATCCATATAAGTTGTCATCATTGAAAGAGAACTGGAGTCTGGAGGTGAAGTGGGAAGTACAGTTTGCAGAAATTATATCATTTATTCTTTCTAAAACGAATCAAGGCTTATTGTCTTGGGTAGAAATATATTATTAAAAAACTTATAGTGAACCTCTTTTCTTCCTATAAGAAAACACTTGCTGCTTAAAAAATGTGATTCACTCTCTGATGTGAGAAGAATTTATTCCATTCCCTATCTGAGAATTTCATTGCCATTTGCATGTTGCCTGGAATACAAATTGTACTTAGTAATCAATCAGTGTTTAATTGCCGCTCAAGTAAACCCTTGTAATCAGACTTGCTGTAAAAATGTTAAGGTGTGCAAAAAGCATAAGGTGGCATTTTCCCCTCCTTCTTATTATGCCTGTGTAACTTCCATTAATACTAATAGGAGGCACAGCTGGTCGTCAACAGGAGATTACAGGTTGCTGCTTAAATCGTATTTTATTTTTATACCTTGGCAAGATTTATGTATTGAAATCAGGTGGCCATATTTTTGCTGTTGTTAAGAAAGCTTTTACTCTGAAAGAATGAGATTGGGGGAGGGAAATTGAGTTTCAAATTTTTTATTTTAGGAATATAAAGACTCGAAATCCAAGCAGCAGCTTGTCCTTATACAGCAAGTCTGTCTTATTCTTTAGCACCAGGTGGAGTCCCATTTCTAATTTGCTGTGAAGAATTAAGTGATTTGAGACCCATACCCTGGAGTATTTGACCTCCAATGTCAACCAGCTAGCTTGCAATTCCCTTGGCTGGAAAGTTTCTCCAGAATTGATTTGAACTAACATCAGTTAAAATACTCTGCAGTTTGGTAGTGAATATCACTGCAAAGCTGAGTACAACTTTATAGCCATGAAAATAAACACACTGCAGAATATTAAGGAAAAGAGTTTAGGAAACATGAAAAGCCTTAGTGATCAGAAATGTGATAATAGAACCTTTCACCTCAAGGTCATTAGTTTGAGTCTTGCACAATTGGGTGGCTTACTGGCTGAAGACAGTTGTTTGTAGCATATATGAGCTATGTCAGTGCTCTCAGACTCATTTCCTTGTGGTCAGATCCATTTGTCATAAAACAGCTATTCCTGTCGTTCTCAAATGCCATGGTGTTGACAATCCTAAAGGAAAATACAAGGACTAATAAGGACAGAGTTAGGGCAGTATCCTCATTACTCCAAATGCAAGTCAGTCTCTTTTTATCTCAGTCTTCATTTTCTCATGTTGTTGCCCTCATCTGGATTGTTGTCTATTTTTCTCTATACCAAATCTAGTCTTTCAAATCACTCAACTCATTTATTCTCCCTCTCCATGATACTATGTCAATAATCCCTGTGATTAGTACATTTTTCTCATGCCTGACCTTGCTTAGTTTCAGTTACCTGATAGTAGATAGATTACCAGTGTGAGTAATGCTGTTGTAGATGAAAGAAAAAATGTCATCATTCCCATAACTCTTGTTCAACAACTCTATTCTAATTCTCTCTCTTCATTTTCTCCTTCCATGGAGCCATGTCGTGCTTCTTTCTGCAAAATCTCTCCTGGCTTCTTACCCTAGAAACACTTCCCCTGACCATCTGTGGTTCTGGAGTCCTTATTTTGCTGCTGCCTACCCTAATTGGCTATACTACCTACCCTAAACCATAAAAGGTATAACAAAAGCTTATACCCAGAGAAATTTCTATTCATTTGACATGATAAAGTGTATCAAAGAGGAAGTGGATGAAAAGTGTGAAGCAGAAAGTGAAGTCAAAAGGTATAGGTATATTTTGAGAATCCCTGGTTGGAAAACTAAATAATAATTATCTTTCATAGTCTATTTTCCCATATATATTAGTTTTATATATTTGCTGGGGTACTTAGTACATTTAATACTATTTTTCAAGTTTATAAATAGTTAATTTAGAATCATGACTTGGGTTCAATTCCCCAAACCTTGAACTTGTATTTGTTGGTGGTGTTGTTTTTTGGTTTTTTCCATGAGTAAAACTACATGGTGGGACTGAGTAATAAAAAGAGCTACCATTTATTGAGAAATTACTGCACTGCCTTAAGTATATATGTATACTATCTCATTCAATACTTAATCTGGGAGGCTATTATGTTGCTTGTTTTACAGTAGAGAAAATTGGGCCTTTGGGAGTTTAAGTACCTTGACTAAAGTCACACTGCCAGAAATATCAAGGTTTCAGGCTAAACCTAGATATTTCCAAATGCACAGCCTATTTTTTAAACTAGTGTTACATAAAATCTCTATAAATCCCAATATACTGTGATTTGGTCATCCTGTTTAAGCACCTAAAGATCTAGCCTGAGATTCTACCACAATATCTTAAGTTTGGTATAAGAAATTACTATGCTTGGGGCGCCTGGGTGGCTTAGTCGGTTAAGCGTCTGACTTTCGCTTAGGTCATGATCTCGCGGTTCGTGGGTTTGAGCCCCGCGTTGGGCTCTGTGCTGACTGCCTATTTCAGTCTGTGACTCCCTCTCTCTCTGACCCTCCCCTCCTCACCCTGTCTCTCTCCCTCTCTCCTAGAAATAAATAAAACATTTTAAAAAAAGAAATTACTATGCTTATACTTTCAACTCTGTACTTAACACATATAGTAGAATGAAGAAGGAGAGTTGTTTCTATGCCATCGTATACTAATCCTTGTCTTTGCCACCTGGTAGGATTTTGAGTGTAATAATTCATTAACTGATTATTTCTTTCTTGTCTTTAAGAATGTAGAACACATTATAGAAGACTGAATAAATGCTCAACAAATGCCTGTAGCTTCAAATTGACATTTTAATAAAGTTTTCAAGTCATGGAAGTTCAGAGATTTGTGTCCCTGAAAATATTAGTTTTAATTTGAAAGAAAAAATTTACCCTCCCTCCTATTAAGTACCTAAGACTATATATAATACATATCTTGGTTTTCTACTACTTAGGTTTTGAGGGATAGGTAATCTTTTTCTTAATTTTTTTAATGTTTATTTATTTTTGAGAGATGTAGAGAGACAGAGCATGAGTGAGGGAGGGGCAGACAGAGAGGGAAACACAGAATCCGAAGCAAGCTCTGGGCTCTGAGTCAGCACAGAGCCCAACACAGGGCTCAAACCCTCAGATCATGGGATTGTGACCTGAGCTGAAGTTGGATGCTTAACTGACTGAGCCACCCTGGCACCCCAGGTGATCATTTTTTATCACATTTTTTTCTCTGAATCTGTGAAAATACAAATGTAAAACAAAACAAAACAAAACAAAAAAAAGAGAGAGAGAGAGGAAACATAAAATACTAGCAATTCTACCATCAGTGCTTTTATCTATGTCAATTTATACAATTGCTTTACACAATTGGTTTTATTTTAATAACCTTAATTTGTAATCTGATTTTGTTTTACTTAACACAAAATATGACATTTAGTAGATTCATGTTATTCTAAACGTTGAGTATTCAATGATATATTTGTAAGTATAGGCTAGTCTGTGCTGCAATAGCAAATTACTCCAGAAACTTCAGAGGCTTAATACTGTAGAACTTTATGTCTTATTCATACTACATATCCAATTTGAATGGGCAGGGACAATCTGCTCTATATAGTAAATGTAGTACCTAGAGTTCCAGAGGTTCCACTTTCTTTTGATTGCACTTTCTGGGACATATGACCTCCTCAGTCACTGCAGCACATTATGAAGATGTAGGGAGCTTTCACATGAGCAATGATCCACTTGAATCAGAAATAGGGACACATGTCATTTTCACACATAGTCAATGTTCAGAACAAGGTACAGCATCCTGCCTAATTGCAAGGGGGGAGAACTGTAAAGAAACACATGGAGTATTTTATAAAACTAATCTTTCTCAATTTCTTCCTTTAATATAATTCCTCTGACTTTATACTTAAGAGATTTCTCAAAATTATGATTATCAAGAAAGGCATTCTTCCCTTTTTTCAAATGTTAAAAATGTAGTAGTTACTAACCTTGGACTTCAGGCTTAGGTTCACCAGAAATATAACTTTATTTTATAATTTGAACTTAATTTTTATTTTGAATCATTAATTAGCCAAATGGAGAAATCAAAATCTCAGCAAATTTAAAGCTGCTTTTCCCTTTCTCCCAGAGTTGTTTCTAAATTCAAGGGGGTTGATGAAGTGCCAAAGTCTCAGGAAGGAAGGTAGATGCCTGGTCTTCAGTCATTTTCATTTTTGTGTGTGATAAGTGATGATATGGCCATGATCTATTCTGCTCACTGGTCCACACATATAAGTACACTATGCTTCTCTTTCCTGAAGACAAGCCTTCCAGAGCATTCTGCTCTCTCTCCTCTGGGGCATGGAGAACACATTATTCTGCTTCTCCGGCCACGCTGGGATTTGTCAGGGCTGAGATGAGGGTGAGGGACTAAACCAGGCAGGAATCAGTTCTTTTCTCAGAAACCTATAAGTGACTAATTTTTTATCCTTGATAGAAAAGATGAGGAGTGAGGAACTTGACAGATCACATTTGCTCCCAAATCTTATGATGTAGCATAACCTTGTTCCTGTACTGTAGCTTTTGAAATGAAAAGCTAAAATTCAGCTTTTTACTCGTGTTTTACTTACCAACCTTCATTTGAGGCTATAATCACAATGAATATAGGAAAGGCAAAAACAAATTAGGAAAGAAAAGAAAAATACACACCAATTTATCAAAATATTATTTGGTAACCTGCTGACCAAGTCCTCATGACTGGTTTCTCCTGTATATGATAGTCATATTCAGCACCATGCAACTATGTTATCTAATAATACCTGACTGTCCGGTGTTTATTTGGGATCATGGAGCCAAAATTCTCCTGTAATAATATGTGATCCAATCATATTCTTAACCTTGGAGTTTTACTTAGAGATTCTGATGTTCCCCAGAATAAAATTTAATTATGTATTTTTAGAAATGGTGATGGTAGGACAGGGAATTGTTATTTGTTCATTTGTTGTTTGGTTGTTGCTTTTGAAGAAACATTTTATCAATTATTGGGGGAAGGTCACTCATTAGTTGTGAATGTCATTTCCTTCTTCCCTTCATCTGGTTCCTGGAAGTCCTATCATTGTGTTTCTAAAGAGTTATTTTCTAGTCCTCCTGCCCATCAATAGATTATGGTGTCATTTTAAGGTAGAAGGCTTATGGTAGAAGGTAGAAGGCTTTTTAAATGAATAAGCACTTCTCGAGATATGAATCCATATATTCAGAGAGACAAGGACAGTGATAGAGGACACCTTATGTTTTTAAGGTGGGGTGAGAATGAAAGTTGGTCCTCAGTTCTGACTGGGAAATGGGAAAGAGTGGTGGGAAAAAAAAAACATGAGTACCACTTCCATATGGTGGAATATATAGTCTTCAAAGGAGAAGGCTCCATGGGTTCCTAAGAAGACTGAGCACTGATATCCAGTTTTAAGGATCTTGGCAAATGTCCCTCATAGCTAAGCCAGGCATAGGGGATGTTAACTTACATTGGAGCCATAGCCATCGAAGGTTTTATGCAGTCTGGGCAGGAATACTAATAAAAATAATAGAGCATACAATGGAAGATCATTCTAATGATGGTATTGTATAAGCTTGGGCTTTTTTTTAACTTTTATGTTATAAAATTTTTAATAAACTTTTTATTTTAGAATAGTTTTTGATTTATAGAAGTTCCAAAGATAATTCAGAGAGTTACTATATATCTTACATCCAGTTTCCATTATTATTAACCTCCTATGTTAGTATGGTACATAGGTCAAATTATTGTACCGGTATTGGTCCACTATGATTAACTGAAGCTCCTACTTTATTCATGTTTCCTTAGTTTTTACCTAATGGTTTTTATTATTGCAGAATTCCATCAAGTATACTATACTACATTTAGCTGGCATCTATCCATACATTCCTCTTGGCTCTGGTAGTTTCTCAGATTGTCTTTATTTTTTCTGATCTTAACAATTTTCAGGAGTTCTTGCCAGATTTTTGTAGAATGTTTCTTAATTAGAATTTGTCTGATTTTTTCCTCATCATCACACTGAGTTAAGGGTTTTGGGAAAGTAGACCACAAAGGTAAAGTGCCATTCTCATAGCATCATAGCAGAGCATCTGCTATCCATGTGACATCACTTTTGATATTAAACTTGTCACATGGCTGAGATAGTTTTTGTCAGGTTTCTTCACTATAAAGTTACTCTCATTATTATCTGTTTCCATACCATTTGTGTGTGTGTGTGTGTGTGTGTGTGTGTTGTTTTTGTTTTTTGTTTTGTTTTGTTTTTGTTTTTGTTTTTTTTTTTGGAAGGATGTCACTATGAGAAGCCCACACTTCTTTGGAAAAGGAAAGACCAATGGTTACAAGGAGGAGTGAACAGGTAGATAATTATATAAAAGAAGATTGGGTTTGATCTATACTTTGAAATAATGAGACAGGATTTGGATAGAGGGAAGGAACAGAGGATAGGGAGTTATGCTCCCCTTCCTCGAAAGCTGAAAACCTATATAAATTATTTGGAACTTTTCTGCATGGGGACTCTTTTTTTAAATTCTCCCCCATGTATTTACTTCCTCAATCATTTACTTATATTATGGATATAATGGATATTTATTTTGTGTTTGGGGCTATAGTCCAATACTACTTTATTTTGTTGCTCATATTGCTCCTGCATTAGAGATCGGGATGTCTTTCAGGATTGCTTTGAAATACCATTTGTGTGTGTGTGTCTGTGTGTGTGTGTTGGTCCACTCCGGCTGCTATAACAGAATACCATAGACTGGGTGGCTTAATGAACAGGGATTTATTTCTTGTATTTCTAGAGACTTGGAAGTCCAAGATCAGAATTCCAGCTCATTCAATTCCTAAGTGAAGTCCCTCTTCCTGGTTTGCAGATGACTTCCTTCTCACTATATCTTCATATGGTGGAAAAAGCTTAAGAGAATGAGAGATTGAGAGATTGGGGGAGAGAGGGAGGGAGCACACACAAGCTTTGGTCTGTCGTCCTCTCCTTGTAAGATACTATCCACTCATGAGGGCCTCACCATCAACTAAACGTAATTACCTCTCAAAGGCTCCATCTGCAATATCACATTGAGGATTAGGGATTCAATATATGAATTTTGAGGAGACACAAACATTCAGTTAATAACAATGTATGTATGTGTTGTAGCACTTTCGTTCCAAACTCTATTTTTTACACCAATTATGGAAGCAATCATTTCTCCAAGGATTCCTGGTTCCTTTTATTGGAAAATGGTATTAGAGACCAAGATTTGTATACTAGGTATACTTATTGCTAGTGGAGTATCATTATTTCTAAGCCTTCTCAGCAAATAGAGCAAGAAACTAGATGTGTACTAACCCTTATATGTTTAAATGTCTATAAATATTTTCATATGTATTCATCTGTGACTGTATTAAACTAAATATGAGTTCCACTAATGTTTCTATCTCTAATCCGTAACAATATTGATCATTCTAACCTTCTCCCCTTGTTTTTCTGTAACCTCCTATTCCAATAATAAGAAACCTGGCTCCCCAAATCCTTACTTATTCAGTTTCATTGTACATGTGTGGCAGTACCAGAATTGTTACCCCAAAACTGTATGGGAAACAATTTTAACAACTATACTACAATGCTTATATACAATTACTTTTGCCTTTAGTTTTATAGACTCCTAATTTCCAGTTTTGCTTTGGTCAGTACCTGTTCCTCTGCAGCCTTCAGTGAGGTTATTTCATGTATTTGTAATAGAATCTAATTCAATTAGATTCTGTTGTCATATTTGCATTCCCTCCTGTGATTTATTGATCTCCTAAATTACTTCTTTTGAATTTGAATATATTAAAGTTTACTATTTATGCTATAAAGTTCTATGGGTTTTAACAATTTTATTATGTCATGTACCTACTATTAGTACACAGGAGAGTTTAATTGCCCTAAAATACCTCCTGTAGTTTGTCTATTAAAACTTTTCTTCTAGAACTCTTGGTAACTTCTGGCCTGTTTAACAACTCTATTGTTTTGCCTTTTCCAGAATGTCATATAAATGGAATAATACAGTATATGGCTTTTACAGACTGGCATCTTTCACTTAGTAATATGCATGTAAGATCCATACATATTTTTCCATGGCTTGTAGCTCACTTATCTTTATCGCTGAATAGTATTCTGTTACTTAAATATACCAGAGGATGTTTAACCTTTCTCCTACTGAAAAACATCTTGATTGCTTCCAGCTTTGGTGATTATGAAGCTTGTATAAACATTTATGTACAATATTATTTGTGGGCTTAATTTTTTAATTTAGATATAATTCATACAGAATAAAATTTATATATATATACTTTTTTTTAAGTACAGTCACAATGTTGGGCAACCATCACCACTATCTAATTCCTGAATAATTTAAGTGTTCCCATTGACACTTCCTGTTCTCTCTTACTCCCAGCTCTGGCAACCACTAATCTACTTTCTGTCTCTATGTCTTTGCCTTTCTGGACATTTCATATAAATGGAATCATACATATTACCTTTTGTTTGACTTCTTTAACCTATAATATTTTCAAAATTCATTCATGTTGTAGCAAGTATGAATACTAATTCCTCTTTATATCTGAATAATACTCCATTATATTGGTATAGCATACTTTGTTTATTCCTTCAGCTATTAATGGACACTTAGGTTATTTCCACTTGGTGGTTATTAAGAATAGTTCTGCCAGAAGCATTTATGTGCAGTGTTTGTATCAACAAATGTTTTCATTTATCTTCAGTATATACCTAGGACTGGACTTTCTGAATCATATGGTAACTGTATGTTTGACTCATTGAGGAACTGCCAAAGTCTCTTCCAAAACAGTTGTGCCATTTTAAATTCCCACCAACAATGTATGAAAGTTTTGATTTCTCCACATCCTCACCAATACTTTAATTGTCCATGTTTTTAAAATTATAGCCATCTAATGGATGGATATAAAGTGGTATCTTATCAGGGTTTTTATTTGCATTTATTTAATAACTAATGGCATTGAGCATCTTTTCGTGTCCTTCCTATGAAGATTTTTTTTTTTTTTTTTGTATGAGCATAGTTTTCAAGTCAATTAGGTAAATACCTAGGAGCACTATTGTTAGATTATGTATTAAGGCTTTGGCCTCTTTATTTATTCAATCAACTAAATTTGATATGAATTGTAATTGATATTTGTAGAACAATTACTACTTGTTCCATATTATGACAGCTAGCCATTTGTTAGCCAGGGAAGAGGCAGAAAGCTCATATTGCCCTCTGTAGTTCTTCCTGTAGCTTGGGGAGGAGAGATATCGCCCTCTAGGGGAGTTTGACAAAGTGTTGGGGGTACTTTGGTTGCCGAAATAGCCAGTGTGTATATAGGCATGTAGTGTCTGTGGCCCAATCAATATTGTGCAATGTGTGAAAAGAGTCTTGTGCAATTAAGAAATGCCCCGTTTTAAGTGTCACTGAACATCTTGGATGAAAATAATTGCCAGATGTATGAGTCATCAGAAACCAAGGAGTAGAAAAAGTAAAGGGTAGAGTTCAAAATTTGCAAATGATAAAAGTCAGCTTGGAAAGGAAATACTGGTTAACTGACAACTTTCTGGGACTGACAGGTGATGAGATCTTCTTTCTAATATTGTCTGTGTCTTAAATCTCTGGTACCTCAGTACGATGAGCTCTGGGTTCCTTGAGATTGTCATTTTCCTTATTTATATGTTGTATCTTCATCCTGACTACCAAATATTATTTAGATTAGCTAAATGAGTGTCTTATATTTTTCAATCAAAAGATACTAACTAATATACCTTTCCCCCCATAAAGATATGGAGAGAGTGGCATTTAAAGAGCAGAGTTCAAGTTTCCACTTTCCTCTGAAGTTTTTCCTTATAAGCTATTAGGACTAATATTTGCACTGTGGTTAAAACATGACAAATAACTGTAGCACCTTTAAATATTAACTTGGCAGCCTCATTATTTGGGATTCTCTAGTTAGTTGTGATTTCCTCTGTGATGCTGATAAATTGGTTTCTCGGGAACTCCAAATTACGAAATTGAAGCTGGCTTTAAACCAAATCATGGGTAGGAGGGGAAAGCCAGTATTTTGCAAGTTTATTCAAACTATTTAATACACTATTTTTAGAGGGCTTAATAGTTTGCTAATATATTCAACATTATAAACCAGGAATAATACTTTTCACTTTAACTCCCCTTAATAAGAATTACATTAAGTTATAGTGAAGTAGAACTTTGTCCAAAGAATAGCCAAGTCATATTCTGTACATACTACAGAATTTAATTTACATATATTTGAATTTTGCATGTTACTAAAATGTTAAATTCATTTTACCCTAGTGATTAGAGACTAGAATATCATGTTCTAAATTAGTAGCAGCCAATGGAATAAGTACCAATTAAACCATGTGGTAGTCTGTTCCATTGGTGGTCCCTGATGAGTCAGTCTCCTGGTATTCGTCCTCTTGTGCAATCCTCTCTCCTTCAATGTGGGATGGAGCAATGATGTACTTAACCAAAAGAATATGTCTGACACTGTGCCAGTTCCAGGCCTAAGCCTTAAATTGTTTTCAGCTTCCACTTTTACACTCATATGAACCTTGAGCCTCCAGACAAGAAATTCATTAGGGCACCTGGGTCACTCAGTCAGTTAAGCATTGAACTACAGCTCAGGTCATGATCTCATGGCTCGTGAGTTTTAGCCCTGCATCAGGCTCCATGCTAGCATCGCAGAGCCTGCTTGGGGTTCTCTCTTCCTCTCTTTTGGCCTCTCCTCCACTTTTGTTCACTCTCTCAAAATAAATAAATAAACTTAAAAAAAAAAAAGAAAGAAAGAAATTCAGCCATGCTTCTAGAAGTACCACATGAAGAAGCACCATGGAGAGTGAGAAGCCCTGCAACTGCGTGGAAAGGAAGAGATGCCTAGCCCTTTCCACTTCCTCACTGCCCACAGCTGACTTGAGAACTGAATTTACCTATGAAAATGACCAGCAGTAAGAACAGCAGAAGAACTAGAAGCTGAGCCCAGCTCAACCTGCAGACTTGTAGCAAATAAAATAATTATTTCAAGGCAGTAAGTTTTGGGGTATTTATTTTTAAAGCAATGGATAACCAGAAAAAGTACCTACTGAATATCTAGAACTGCATGGTTTGTCGAGGAGGTACAGAGAATAGATGATAGAGTAATGCATGTTTGACTTCTCTTTATTTTATTTTTAAATTTTAATTAATTTTAGTTATTTGTTTGTTTTTATTTTACTGTGGTAAGAACACTTAACCTGGGGTCTAGTCTCTCAACAAATTATGAAGTATACAACAATGCAGTATTGTTGACCATAGGTACAATGCTGTACAACAGATCCCTAGAACTTATTAATCTTGGTTAACTGAAAGTTTATGCCTATTTATTACTAATTGCCCGTTTCTCCCTCCCCCTAGTCCTTGGCAACCACTATTCCATTCTGATTCTATGAATTCGGCTTTTTCAGATAACCTTATGCTATTGATTTCCAGTTTTTGAGCTGGAATATGTTATATGCCTATTCACTGAAATTTTTAAAAATTGTATTTTGCTCAGTAATATATTTCAGCTACATTTCTAAAATATAGGATGGGATATTAATTATACTTACCAATTTTGTGGGCAAGTAATTTTCAACTTCTAGTGTCAACTACAATAATTTTTTTTAAATTTTCAACTTCTAATAAATAACTTATAAATGAATATTTGGAACACATTAATTTACTGGGTGTTACCTGTATCATCACATGCAGTCCTTCAGGGTATAATTTCCAATTATTGAAGTAATTCAGGCAAGGGAGAAATTTGGACCTGCCTGAGTGATTCAAGAAAGATGCAAACCACTCTGGTATCTGATAGGAAGGAAAGTGTTGGAATGAGCCAGGCATAGAAGGACAAGACAGACATTCTAAATGAGGTATGACATGCTCAGAGGCACAGCAGCGGGGGAGAAGCTGCCATGTTAGAAGGTAAAGAAGGATTTGGTTTATAATCACAATGAATGGGTGAAGCAGATTTAAAAAAAAAAAAAAAATTACCCCAAGGTAACTTAGCAAGGAAATTACTTGATTGGGCTATGGTTTAAGACTTATGAATTTGGCAGCAGTTCCCAGGTCAGAGCAGAATAAGGAAAGATTTATCAAAATCATGAAAAATCTTACTGGCATCCAGTATTTTCAGCAGCTTTCTCTTGTACTCAAAAGAGGTGGTTTTGTATTGTTTGGCTGTTTGTTTTTAAACAGAAACACAATATTTGCAACAAATGACACTAAGTACTTTCTTTCTGCAATTTTGTCAAATACTTTCATGTAATGTCATCATAACAATAATTAGACGTGTCTATCATCCTATCTTCTTCTATTTTTTGAAAGAGGAGAGAGAGAATAGAGAGAGAATATCTCAAGCAGACACCATGCCTAGCACTGAGCCTGGAGCGGGGCTCAATCTAACAACAGTGAGATCATGACCTGAGCCAAAATCGAGTCAGACACTTCACCAACTGAGCCCTCCAGGAACCCTGACTATCTTATCTTCTTGACCAAAAATCAGTTTTTGGTCATATCATATAATTTTGATGATCATCCTGGACTATGCAGTGATACCTTAAATAAAGAAATGTATAATTTTTGCAAGTATAACCTTTGGTATCTTGGAACAGTTTTGTGTATGTTAACTTTCATTACCAAATTTTATTGTTCATGTATATGTATATATATATTTTTCTCTTTCCAGTGTCTTACTCTGGACATGATTTTTCATATTTTAGCTGGACATTAAACAGCAGAGCATTTTTTACATATTTAATGTCACTACAGTAAATGTGAATTTGTCTCTTTGTGATGAGAAAATATGCTCACGAAAAAAATAATGAGCTAGGCACTAAAGGAATAATGGAGTCAGGATGAAAAATGAAATGAAAAATATCCCCCCCTAATTCTCAGTTTAGTCCAAAATACTTTGGGGTATCCTATACCAATATACCCTATATTTTATACATATTGTGATTTGCAATTGCACAGAGAGTATCACAGGAACTGAGACAAGTATCTTGTTGGAATTTATTACCTTTATAAACTTTATTACCAAATAACTTATTTATACACAAATACTATTCAATGGGTAGGCCTCATGCTTAGTATCCAGCAATGGCTAGGGTTAATGCTAGAAAAGCAGGTCCTTTAGATCTGTCCAATTTGTATTTCTAGGAGGATGAGCTGGGTTACTACTTCTAACAACCTAGAGATGATATGATATGATATGATATGATATGATATGATATGACATGATATGATATATTATACACAACTTCGTAGAAATTGGTGGAAGACTTTCCAAACTAGGTAAAGCTTTTTTAGAATGCTTTGTATTTAGCAACATTTCCTGGATTGGTCTCAAAGCTAATTTAGGCTTTAGTGACTTGAAAATCAACATGAGGCAGGGCTCAGTCAGTTAAGCATACAACTCTTGATTTTGGCTCACGTTGTGACCTCTTGGTTTGTGAGTTTGACCCCACACTGTGAGTGCAGAGCCTGCTTGGGATTCTTTTTCTCTTCTTCTCTCTCTGTCCCTCCTGCTTGTGCTCTCTCTCTCTCAAAATAAATAAACTTAAAAAACTAGAATTAAAAAAGAAATAATGTGAGGCATTCATTTATGACCAGAATTGATGTGATACTTGATTCTGTGATTTAGAGTGTTATATCGTATCACTGGATTATAGATAATCTGTTTCCCATTGAAATATGTAGACACAGACTTTAACTGAATAAAGAGTGAATCAGATAAAAAGCACAGCAAATGTTTATAAAATATAAAGTTTGCATTTATCTTTAGGATTGTCTACTTTAGATCTATACTATAAAATATGGAAATTATTTTAAAATCTGGAAATGCTGCATGTGTTTGGAAAGCATAACTCTAAAAGGATCTAATTTAAGTTTTAAGTATTGTTTATGATAAAATATTAAAGGTGGTTTTTTGATTTGAAATACTTAAATTAGAGATTTTTGTAGATTAATTTCAAAAATTAAAACTCCTAATCATATGTTAACTCTAATTCTTTTTACTGTCATATAAGTGTAAAAGTGTATTTTTATCTCTAAAGTAACATAATGAGCCATGAATCTAAGATTTGAAAAACTGTACACTAATGAACTTCTAATTCCCTTGTGCATATGTTGGGAAGGTTTTATTTTTTTCAAAGCATATCTGAAAGTATAAAGAATCTCTTTTTAGTATTTGATGAGCAGCAAAATTAGTGAGCTAGAAACATTATTCATAATACAATAGAAATGTAGGAAAGTTGGAAACTCTCCAATTGGATATTTGGAAACAGAGACAACTTAATTGTTCTGAGGTTGAGAGACAAATTATTGATTACATTTTCCCACTAAAGTATTCTCTTTAAAATGGATCTGACATTGTTGGTATCTTTGGTTAAGAAAACACTCATCCTCGGCAAACCATGAGAGACTCTTGAATGCTGACAAAAACTGAGGACTGATGGATGTGGGTGGGAGGGGGGATGGGCATGGAGGAGGACACTTGTGGGGATGAGCAATGAGTGTTATGTGGAAACTAATTTGACAATAAACTATTTGTAAAAAAAAATAAATTAAATTAAATTAAATTAAAAAAAAGAAAGCACTCATCCTCTACTGCATAATGCTTGGCACATAGTAGGTACTCAATAAATACTTTAAAAAAATAATACTTCATAAAAATAGGTCCCCTACTTAAAAATTTTCAGAGCATATTCCACATTTGAATTTAATGGGAATTGCGGTTTATTTTTCTATCTTATGGATTCTACACAGTAAAGAGATGAGAATATTGATGTCATGGTTGGTGATTTTATGAAACAACTTTGTAATATGTAACATTTTGACCCAATATTTCTGTTTCTAGTGTACAAATACAATGCTTTGATCTTTTCAATAACGCCTCTTAAACGTATATTTTAAAAATATGCACTTGAGCAATAAGAGAATGAGTAAAATTGTCTAGATTAAAAGAAAAGAATTTTTTTGTGTCTAGATTTTAAATGAACTAGAAGAGTATTTTTTAAGCTATACCCACTCAGATTGAAGGTCAGAATTTTCAAGGCAGCATAAGAAGTTATACTAAAATGAGTTGCCTCTGTGTGTGTAAGTAGGTATATATTTAGGTTAGTATTGTGCATGTTTTATAATAAATGGGAAGATAAATGACAGTTCATGTGGCTGAGCAAGAGTTTCAGTGTCCCAAGTTGTGTATGTATTAGATGAGAAATGTTCTTAAGTATTCAAATATTTAAAAATATTCAAAATCAGTATTATGGTTATATACATTAAGTACGTTCTCCCACTGTATGGGAGAGGCAGTGCTTACAGCAAACTTTGAGTAGGGTAAGGAGAAAGAGAATCAAAGATGAATAGGAAAATACTGAAGGATAGCCATGAAGTAAGCAAAAATGTGAAAATACTTTTATTATTCATTGGACAAGAAAATTACAAATCAGAGATGCAGAAAATCCACACATTTTGACATGTGTGATTTAGTTTCAGTTTAAAAGATGCTGCTAAATAGAAGCAGGGAAACAAGTTCAGATATTTCCAAATGAGGCTGGCATCTGAAAGAAGGGACAGGCATTTCAGGCTTGATTCTGATCTACCACTAAATCTATCAGATACCATCATCAATTATTTATCAATAATCTAACATTTACGTGTGTACAAGACTATGTTAAATGACAAGAAGAGAGAGAATTAGTAGACACAGTTTCTTACATTTTCTAGTCTAATTAGAAAGCCAGGAAACACCCATAGAAAGAAAATAAGACCTGACATCACCTACTATGTTCCAAATATGTCTAGTAAACAGTAATTGCTGTATATATGTAAGGTGGGATTTGGTAAATGTTAACAACAAGTAGCATGGGAGCATAAAAGGTGGAGAGATTAAAATTAGGCAAGAAGAGGGGCACCTGGATGGCTCGGTCAGTTAAGTGTCCGACTTTGGCTTCGGTCATTATTTCATGTCTTGTGGGTTCAAGCCCTAAACTGGGCTCTGTCCTGACAGCTCAAAGCCTGGAGCCTGTTCAGATTATGTGTCTTCCTCTCTCTCTGCCCCTTTCCTACTCACACTCGCTCTCTCTTTTTCTCTCAAAAACAAACATTTAAAAAAAATTTTTTTTAAACTGTAGAAGAAGAAATAAGATTTTAATAGGCTAAGAGTTCACCTAGAAGGAACAATATATCAAAGGTATTAGCATTAAAAAGTGGAGCAAGATTACATATGATGTATATAATGAACATACAGTGTGTATAGTGGTATAAAAGTCTAAAAAAGCAAATTGACCATAGTTATAGATAATTTCAAATATTGGGACAAGAGGTGTTTAATTGTATTACATAAATCTGTGAAACTATTGAAAGTGTTTCAACACTCAAATCCCGGAGTTACATGATGAGATGTTGGGTTTAAAAGAAAACTCTAGTGGAGGGCAGTGAAAATGAAAGTGAAGGTGGGGAGACAAGTTGGAAAGTTACTGTAATAATCCAGATAATAGGCATTATGAATATGAAATAGGGGGCACCTGGGTGGCTCGGTCAGTTAAGCATCTGACTCTTGATTACAGCTCAGGTCATGATCTCACAGGTTTGTGGGTTCAAGCCCTGCATTTGGCTCCATGCTGACAGCATGGGGCCTGCTTGGGATTCTCTCTCTTCCTCTCTCTCTGCTCCTCCCCCACGCATGCTCTCTGTCAAAATAAAATAAATAAACTTATAAAAAAGAATATGAAATAGGACAGTAACAGAAAGAATGAAAACCATGGAGGTAGATGATATTGCAGAATTAGAAATAAAAATACTGTGCAATCAAATAGGTGTTAGGATAGATAAAAGCAATAAAGATGTTAGTAATTACTATTTGTTACAGATCTTACATCTATATTCATGAGGAATATTGTCTAAAATATTTTTTTAAATAACTGAATTTATTATTTCATTTCATTTGTGTGTGCATGAGAGTAAATAGAAATTTATTTTAAAAAGTTGGCACACAAGACTGTGGAAGCTAGCAAGTTCAAAATCTGCTGGGCAAGCCAAGAAGCTGGAGACCTAGAGGAGAGTTGGTTTTACAACTTCAATCAGAATCCTTTCCTCTTTGGGGGACCTCAGTCTTTTTCTCTTAAGGGCTTCAACTGATTGGCTGTGGCCCATCCCCATTAGGGAGGATAATTTGCTTTACTCAAAGTCCACCAATTTATTTACTTTTTTATTTGAGTATATTTGGCACACAATGTTACATTAGTTTCAGATGTACAACTTAGTGATTTCATGCGACTACACATTATGCTATATTCACCACAAGTGTAGCTACCATCTGTCTCATTACATTGCTATTACAATATCATTGGCTGTATTCCCTTATGCTGTGCCTTTTTACCCTGTGACTTATTCATTCCATAACTGGAGCCTGTGTTTCCCTCTCCTCTTCACCCATTTTGCCCAAACCCTACCATCCTCCCCTCTGGGAACCATCAGTTTATTTTCTGTATTTCTAGCTCTAATTCTACTTCTTTGTATATTCATTGATTTTGTTGTTGCTGTTTAGATTCCACTTAATGAATGGAATCATAAGGTATTTGTCTTTCTCAGTCTGACTTATTCCACTTAGTGTCATACCCTCTGGGTCCATCCATTTGCCTCAAATGGCACAATCTCATCTTAAGACTGTGTAATACTACTGTGTGTGTGTATGTGTCCTGCACTTTCCTTATACATTTATCTATTGATGGACACTTAGGTTGCTTTTATATCATGGCTATTATAAATAATGTAATAAACATAGCGGTGCACATATCTTTTCAAATTAGTGTTTTTGTTTTCTTTGGGTAAATACCCTGTAGAGGAATTATTGGATCATATGGTAATTCTATTTTTAATTTTTTGAGGAAACTCCTGTTTTCTACGGTGGCTGTACCAATTTCCATTCTCACCAACAGTGCACGAGGGTCCCTTTTTCTCTAAATTCTCACCAATACTTATTATTTCTTGTCACTTTAATTTTAGCTATTCTAGCTGGCTTACAATAATAGCTCATTGTGGTTTTGTTTTGCATTTCCCTGATGATTAGTGATGTTGAGAATCTTGTCATTTGTCCATTGACCATTTGTATGTCTTCTTGAAACAATGTCTATTCAGGTTTTCTGCCCATTTTTTAATCAGATTGTCTGTGGTTTTTGTTTGACAGTCTGTTTGTTTGGTGTTGAGTTTTATAAGTTTTATTTTAATATATATTTTGGGTATTACCCCTGATGAAAGAAATTGAATATGACACAGACAAATGGAAATGTATTCCATGCTCATGGATTAGAAGTATATTATTGTGTAAATGTCCATACTGCCCAAAGCAATCTACAGATTCAGTGCATTTCCTATCAAAATACCAATAGTAACTTTCATAGAAGTAGAACAAATAACACTAAAATTTGTATGGAACCACAGAGGACCCAAGATAGCCAAAGCAATCCTGAGAAAAGAAAAAAGCTGGAGGTATCATAATACCTGATTTCAAGATATAGTAATCAAAAATGTATGGTACTGGTATAAAAGTAGACATGTAGATCAATGGAACAAAATGGAAACCCCAGCAATAAATCCATGATTATATGGGAATTAACCTATGACAAAGGAGGCAAGCAGATATACTGGGAAAAAGACAGTCTCTTCAATAAATGGTGCCAGGAAAACTGGACAGCTATATGCAAAAGAATGAAACTGGACCACTGTCTAACATCATACACAAAAATAAACTCAAAATGGATTAGAGGCATACATGTGAGACCTGAAACCATAAATATCCTAGAAGAGAACACAGACAGGAATTTCTCTGACGAGGATATGGCGACATTTTTCTATGTATGTATCCTAAGGCCAGGGAAACAAAAGCAAAACTAAACTATTAGAGCTACATTAAAATTTAAAAAAATACTGTTACACAGCAAAGGAAACCACTAACAAAACAAACAAACAAAAATGCCACTGAATGGGAGAAGATATTTGCAAATGATATATCCAATAAACTTTTATTTCCTTTAATGTCATTGTCCAGTATGTGTATTGGAGTAATGCCAACCTAGTAAGCTGAGTTATTTGTATTATATTTTATGCAAAGATATTTGCATTAGTGTGAGGTATTAGAAGAGTATCAGCTCTGGGTATAAAATATTTTCTTTCAAGTAAGGGAGGAAAAATAGGCAAAGCCTGCTAAAAATTGTGAAATATATGGGAAATATATATTTTTTCTCCCTATCAGCTTTATATCTGCAAAAGTTATCCAAAATCACTGTTGGAAAAAATGCTGGAACAAGAAAGTTTACTCACCATCTAAACCAACTCATTTATACTGGAGTTAGATAATACCTTTTTTAAGAATGAGAAAAACAAATAAAATAATGACCAAACCTGAACGTATACCAATTCACAAAAGTGTAAATGGAACAACATCTGGATGCCCTGGTATAAAAGCTTTGTTTCTGAAAATGATTTACTGTGGAACCCAAAAGGAAATATTAGAAAGCAATTAGCATTCAATAAAATTATGTAAGAATCATTTTTACAAAACAGAAGGAGAAAGTCATTTAGAGAGAAGATGTTCAGATGTAATGGTAAAGGAGTGACTTAAGGGCCACCTGGGTGGCTCAGTTGGTTAGGAAGCCAACTTTGGCTTAGGTCATGATCTCACAGTTGGTGAGTTCAAGTCCTGTCTGAGGCTCTGTGCTGACAGCTTGGAGCCGGGAGCCTGCTTTGAATTCTGTGTCTCCCTCTCTCTCTGCCCCTTCCCCACTCACACTCCATCTCTCTCTCTCAAAAATAAACATTAAAAAATTATTTTAATAAGAAAAAATAAGGAATTATTTAAAATAAAATTATAAAGAAATTAAAAATTATATTAAAAGAGTATAATCCATTGATACTTCAAAAAGCTTAATGATGATGAAGATAAACTTGGGAAGGTCAACAAGAAAGAGAACAATAAAACAGTAGAAGGCAACTTCTACTACTTTTAATCTAATGTTTCAGTGGAGCATAAAATGCAGATGGAAAATTTGGGAATAAGATTAACTCTCCCTGTGGATCTTTCCCCCAGATATGTGTGGGTATATATACATATACATATACATATATATGCATTTATGCTTATATATGTAAGTATATATTATATATATGAATTTAAACTTAAAGCCCATATCAATTTCAAGAGGTTCACAGACCTTTCAAATTGCATTCATGTACCCCATGGTAAGATGAAGAATTTACAATATGCATTGGATCTGAATAATCTAGTTCAGTATTTCCAGAACAAGTATTCCATGGAACACATTTCCTTCCCATGACTATAACCAAAGTATTCCACAGTCAAGTTTGCAAAATGCTAGAATAAGCAATATTAAGCAGATTCCATAACTTTATTACTTCTCAGGGCCTTTTATATGCAATGTATCAATACCTAGCTTTTTTTTTTTTTTTCCCCTGAGAGATAGAGAGAGACAGCGTGAGAAGGGGAGGGCCAGAAAGACAAGGAGACACAGAACCTGAAACAGTCTCCAGTCTCTGAGCTGGCTGTGAGCACAGAGCCTGACATGGGGCTCGAACCCACAAACCATGAGATCATGACCTGAGGTGAAGTCGGACGCCCAACCGACTGAGCCACCCAGACGCCCCTAGCTTTTTTTTTTTTTTTTATGCTTACTCTGTTAAGCACTGTTCTAAGTGTTCAGTATATATCCATCTTACAATCCTCATAACAATCCTATGAGATAAGTACTATTATTTTCCCAATTTTAATGACATGGAAACAGAAGGAAAATTATACTAAATTACTTGCACAAATTCATACAGTCTACAAACTAGGGAAGCTAGAATTCAACCTCGTCCGGAATCTGTCTTATTAACCTCTACAATAAAGACAGGAAGCATGGCATATAGGGACCTTGAAAATTTTTATTTTGAGGTGAACCTATTAACATTCCATAGCAGTAGTATTTATACAGCATAATATGGAAATAACATGACTGATGAGGTAGATTGAATAATATATAAATATAAATATATGCAAGACTTACACATATGTACGTAGTTATTTATCTTTGAAAACTAACAAAATACAGGAATATTTACAGAACTTGATCATTTATTAGATAACTAAAAATATCTCAACACATTCCAGGCAGAAACTGTGCATTCTATATACTTTGATAATGATGCCATTATTAACTGTATTAGTTATAATTACACCCATTGATGCAGAGCCTTAAAATAACAGCTCTTGAATTAGATAGAAGTTTTTTTTTTGTTTGTTTCTGTTTTTGTCTCCTAAGCATTTCTGTCTTAAGCCATCAGGGTACATACAGCAGCTCCTTGGTGTCCAGGATCCAGGCATCTTCTACTTGTTTATTTTACACACCCCAACCTGTGGCTCCTATACTATTCCAGCTCCCTTTGTGTGTGTATTCCAGACATTGAGAAGAAGACACACTCATTTTCAGAGTAAAAGTTGCATCATCAAACATTTGCCTGGTATAACTAAGTCACATGGCAGTGGCTAAAACTACTAGTCTTCAGATTGGTGACCATGTGCTCAGCTAAACAATATGTGACTGTATAGAAGGGATAACAGAAGTTTGGTTGCTGGGGTAGCTAGCAGCTTTGGCCACTATAAAAGGAAAAATTATCTTAACTCAGCTAAAAGATGGAGTCAAAACTATAATTACAGAAGGTTTAAAACTGGTGGGATGCTGCCAAATCTTTACTCAGAAGAAAATTTAATGCTTAAATAGAATGAAATTATATTAAACAAGAAAGAATGAAAATATGTGAATTAATCATTGAAGTAGAGAAGTGAGAAATAGTTCTTTAAAGTGAATATAAGAAAATCATAGAAAAATTAATAAAATGATAGATTAATAATTTAAAAATGAGAAAAAAACAGAATGATAAATATAAATGCTGGCTTTTCAAAAGATCATTAAAAGAGATAAACTGCAGACAATGCAAGTCAATAAAAAGAAAAGATGCGAGTCCTTTACATTATGTATGAGAGAGAGACCGTAATCACATTATAAAGATAGATTAGTAATCGTAAGTAGATATTGCAGTGTCTGGCTAACTCATCCAGTAGAGTATGTGACAGAGTCGTGAGTTCGAGCCTAATGTTAGGTGTAGAGATTATTTAAAAACAAAATCTTTAAGAGCTTCCTGGGTGGCTTAGTCGGTTAAGCGTCCGACTTTCGCTTAGGTCATGATCTCGCGGTTCGTGGGTTCAAGCCCCGCGTCGGGCTCTGTGCTGACTGCCAGCTCAGAGCCTGGAGCCTATTTCAGAGTCTGCGTCTCCCTCTCTCTCTGACCCTCCCCTGCTCACGCTGTCTCTCTCTCTCTCTCTCTCTCTCTCCTAGAAATAAATAAAAATATTAAAAAAAAATCTTTAAAAGCATGTCTTATTGTATCATCACTTAGTGCAATGCCGAGCAGAGCATGTGACACAGTACCAGGATCTTAATTTTAATTAGTTAAAAGGCCCTGGCCTCTACACACAAGAAAGCTTTATCAATAAATTAATTAATATATAAACCTGTTATAATAACAAAATCAACCTAAGAGGATGTTGGAAATATGAATCGCCAAAAGCAGAGAAGAAGGAAGGAAATCATTATTTTTGTAGGACATTCTATGTACCAGGTGTTTTACCAACTTTTTCTCGTTTATTTAAGCTTTACAGTCCCTTAAAGAAAGATTACTACATTTTAAAGCTAAGGAAACTGAGATTCAAAGTGGTTAGTGGTTTGCTCAGTCTCATGTAAATGATGGAGCTGGTGTCTCTCCTAGTCTGCCTCACTTGGAAGATGATGTTCTTTCATTCCTAAGACTTTTCTTTGCCAAAGAAATTTTATCAAGTTCCTTTAATTTGAGCAGGTCCATATAATCTAGTTTATTTGTTTAAATATTGGGAATTGGCATAAAACTTCCTGTGAAAAAAGTTGCCTGCACAAAATATTTTTTAAAATTATTTCATGTAGGTGAGAAGGAACTTACCTAAGGCAGAAATTCCTCTCAGGTCTCAGGACCGTATTGCTACTAATCAACTATTTTTTTGTTTTGTTTTTTGGGGGTTTTTTTTTGGCAGAGGAGTTGTATTGTTTGTTTTTTAATCCTTCAGACACTTGTGAATATCATAATCGACTCTCTTCTTTGGCTAATAGGAAGCTCAAAGAGCAGAGGCTAATTTTTCTCTAAAACCCTATGAAACCCATGCATGTTTTGTGACTAATCTTATCTCTCATTTTATTTTCTCTAAACATTTATTTTTTTTTTTGCTTTTTTTATGTATTTATTTTACACATGACATTCCAAATATATTTTTAGTAAGCCATTTAAAATAGTATGTATACTGGCACCTGGGTGTCTCAGTCGGTTAAGCATCCGACTTCAGGTCAGGTCATGATCTCACAGTTTGTGGATTCAAGCCCCGTGTCAGGCTCTGTGCTGACAGCTCAGAGCCTGGAGCCTGTTTCAGATTCTGTGTCTCCCTCTCTCTCTGCTTCTTCCTGACTCATTCTCATCGCTCTCTCTCAAAAATAGTCATTAAAAAAATAAATAAAAATAAAATAATGTGTACACTAAGGTGTTGATTATATAAAAATATACAAATTGATACTTTCTCCAACTGTTTTCTTATTTTTGAACATTTAGTTGCTTTAATTACATTTTTCTGCTCTCTTAGCATAGCCTAAAACCTTGCTCTGACACCGATGATGTTTAAAATTGCCAGTTTTACCCACTACCACATAAATGGTGGATATCATTATAACCCACATATATTTTAATATTAGAAATAATTGGGCTTTGGCATAAAGGGAAGACAGGAATGGGAAGGGGAAGCATATGGGGATTCTTCTGACAATGGCATAAATACCAAGGAGGGTGGTGAGCAAATCAAACCATGGTTGAAAAGGATTTGCATACTCAAGCTTGATTTGGTCTGAGATTATAATTTCTAAGTGTAAAATAGTGGATTGGAGCAAAGTGGTAGGGATTTCAAGATGGTGTTAATTCTTGTGGTAAGGCCAATGGTAGCACCAGGATTTGATGACATCATTTTTCAGTTTACAGCAAATCCAGCAAATAGCTAGCATTAAGGATCAGGATCTAATACCTAGGAAATCATATCTAGCAGTTATTTGAACTGATTTCATAAGCAAAAATATCCTTAATTTATTTGCATTTTTTTATAAATAAGTCAAGTTAGCAAATTCTTACGTGTTAATCAACCAAAGCTACCTTCACAGTAAAACTTCTTTATCCATCTATCTATTGAGGTATGATTCCAATATGAACTTCTGTGAGCTCTTTATAAAATAAAATCTTTTTATATTTGCTGAAAAATATTTTCCAACCTTGTTATTTAAATAAGTAAGTATATTATTTACCACTTAGAAAACTTATATGTAGATATCAAGTTAATGTTCCTTTTCTAGCATATTGATCCTTTCAACAAGTACTGCTTAAGAGGTACATCCATTTGTTGGTATGATACAGTATCTTGCAGTAGACCTGTTGAGAACAATAATAAAAGGAGATTAAAATATGCATAGGACCTCTGTGCACTCTGCCCAAGTTTCCTTAAACCTAAAATTGCTCTAAAAATAACATCTATTAATTTTTTAAATAAAATGCACATGTGTAAAGGCACTGGAGAACTGCAGAAGCAGGACTAGAGAGACACAAGGTTTTGGAAAGAGGGAAAGTTAAGAGCAATAAGCTCATAGAATGATCATACTTTTTTTCTTGAGGACATTTGCCAATGCTGGGCTTAGGAAGAANGAGTTCCAGGATAATAAAGATGAAATTTGGACCTGTGGGGCTAAGATCCTACTGAAAAGGAAGGGGCAGAAAACTGCCTTTTGCACATGGCAAATTTTTCCCACAGGATACAGGCCAATTTCTGAAGGTGCACAGATGATAATATCATATGGTGGCATTCAATTATAAATTACTAGACATTCAAAGAGACAAGACTACATGAATTAAAAAAAAACCAGGATTAAAAACAAAAAAAATAAAGAGGTTAACAGATGATAATATATGAGAAATCAAGCAAGAACTCTTAAGTATATATACTTTATACATTAAAATAAGGAGGGGAAAAGGTGAGGAACATAGGTGAAAATATTGAGAATTTCACCAACAAATCATAATATGTAAAAATAAATGTAAATTTTAGAACTGAAAAATAAAATGGGAAATTGAGAACTTTAGACAGGAGTTAGTAGCAGATTAGACACAGCAGTAGAGAGGATAACAAACTGCAAATTAGTTAATGAAATCATACAAACTGAAACACAGGGAAATAAATGGAAATCTGGAAAAGCATAAGAGAAAAATGTATGACACAGTGAAAAGATGTAATGTACTTGGGTCTCCTAAAATGAACAGAGAGAATGGGGAAGCAGAACTATTTGAATACACAGCGGCCAAAATTATCAGAAAAATAAAGAAGACATCCACTATCCACTTCAGAAGTTCTTTCAAAGCTGAGTAGGGTATATACAACCCAACCTATACCTATACACACCATAGTATAGCTGATTAAATCTAAACACAAAAATAAAAGCATATAAACAGTCAAAGTGTAAGAAACATTGCCTTGAAAAAGCAACAAGATTGATGGTGCATTCTTAAAAGAAACAATAAAACCAGAAAACAATGAAATGATACCCCAAGTACTAGAAAGGATTCCTATTTCCAGAGAAAATATCCTCCAAAAACTAAGATGAATACACGTTTTCAGACAAATACATACTGAGAGAATTGTTCCTAGTGGAGTTAAACTAAAGAAACAAACAAAAAGTCTTCAGAGGTATTCTGACAGAGGGAAAATAATCTTAGAAGGGAAAAATAATTAAGAAAGGAAGAGGTAAGTAAATGAGTAAATATATATTAATATTGATATTACATAACAATAACACTAATATCTTGAGTGTTTTACAATGTATATATACTTAAATGCATAATAATTGTACCATGACAATTAACTCAATGAGGATAACCTTTTTTCTACAAAATTATAGTGTTGCACACTTTAAATATCTTACAATTTTATTTGTCAATTATACCTCAATAAAGCTGAGCACAAATAATAACACAAAAAGGGAGAGTGGAATGAATCAAGACAAACCATTCCAAGATCTTTGCATTGCCTCAGGAGTGAAAAAGTAATAATTTATAGTCAATGATGAATATTTTAATTACTTTGGCAATCATAAAAAAGGAAAAAAAAAGAATGTATAATTTTGGGGAAGTAGAATAGTAAAAAATAATTGATCAAAAAGAAAGTAAGAAAAGACATAAAATTATAAAACAGATGGGTTGTATAGTCAAAAATTTATCAATTATCTATTATCAGAGCTAATAGAATAGGCAACAAATTATAAGAAGATAACAGACAACACAACAAAAACTTGTTCTTATAAATTGAACAGTACATGCAATTATAATAGAATATATATTATCTTTAAATACATATTGAATATGTACCCTAAACCAGTCTTAACAAGTTCCATAAAAGTACAAAGTATCATAAAATAAAAGTTTTAAATAATTGGATCATACATAGTATAAGCTCCAGGCCACTGTTGAATTAAGCAATAAAATAATGATATAGATAAATAAAATAATAGTATAAATAAATAAAAGATCTCCAACTTTTGGAAATTAAGGAATATGTTTTTCAATAATGCATGAATGGAAAATAAATTCACAATGATAATTGGAAAATCTTATGAACTAAATAACAGCATATGAAAACTTTTGGAATGTAGCTATAGGAATGTTTCCTAGAGACAATTTATAGATTTAAAATCATATATTACTAAAGAATAAAGGCTGATCATAACTATCTAAGTTTCCATGTAAAGAAGCTAGAAAAGTAAAAAAGTAGATTGAAGGAAATAATAAAGATAAAAGTAGAAGTAATTGAAATAGAAAGCAAACACAGAACAGTGAAATTCAATAAAGTATGAAGTAATAATAAAATTGATACCCCCCCAGGTCTGATTAAGTTAAAATAGAGAAAGAATCAACTTACCAACATGAGGAACAGAGATGGAGACATCACATTAGGACCTACTAATATTAAAAAAATTTAATCATGGATATTCTGAATGACTCTATACAAATGTCTTTGACAATTTAGATAAGAGGGACAAATATGTTCAGAAACAAAACTTGTCAAAGTTGTCAGGATAATAAATGGAACCTTGAATAATTCTATATATATTTAAAAATTGAACCCATTATTTAAAATTTTACACAAAGAAACATCTATCAAGTTGACTTCACATGTGAATTTTTCCAAATATTTATAAAGAAATAACACAAATTCTGCACACACACGCACTTCTAAAGGATTAAAACAACAATAAAAAAAAATAAAAAAGAGGGAGCAATTCCCACGCATTTTATGATGTCTACACAGTCTAGATACCAAACTCTGAAAATACTACAAAAATCAAAATCATACAAAATCTCTTTAATGAGGACATAAGAAAAAAAATCCTGCACCAAATAATGCAATATATTACAATAGGGCCATTTTATTCCATGAATTATAATGGTGTTTTATAATCAAAATGGTGTTTTATAATAAAAAATGAATCAAGATATTGATGGACACTGGGACTACTTCCATATCTTGGCTATTGTAAATAATGCTGTAATAACATAAGGTCGCATGTATCTTTTTGAATTAGTGTTTTTTGTTTTCTTTGGGTAAATATCTAGTAGTAGAATTATTGGATCATACGGCGTTTCTATTTTTAATTTTTTGAGGAACCTCCATACTGTTTTCCACAGTAACTGTACTAGTTTGCATTCCCACCAACAGTGCACAAACATTCTTTTTTGTCCACATCTCTGCCAATACTTGTCATTTCCCAACTTTTTTTAATTTTAGCCATTCTGACAAGTTTAAGGTAATATCTCATTATGATTTTGATTTGAATTTTGAGTGTCTCTGATGATTAGTGGGGGATATTTATATATTATGTAGCCACAAAAAAGGATGAGATCTTGCTATTTTGACGACATGGATAGACCTAGAGTATATTTTGCCAGGAGGCATACATCAGAGAAAACCACATTATTTCACTTATATGTAGAATATAAAAAAATATTAACAAACAAAAAACAGAATAAGACCTATAAATATGAAGAACAAACTGATGGTTGCCAGAGGGATATGGGGGTTTGAGGGTGTGCAAAATGGGTGAAGGGGAGTGGGATATACAGGCTTCCAGTTGTGGAATGAGTAAGTCACTGGGAATAAAAGATACATCATAGCAAATAGAGTCAGTGGTGTTGTAATACACCTTGTATGGTGACAAATGGTAGCTACACTTGTGGTGAACATAGCATAGCATGTAGAGTTATGAAATCACTATGTTGTACATCTAAAAACAATGTAACATTGTGTGTCAACCATACTTGAATTAAAAAGAAACCAAAAAAATCAGTATAATTGACATTAATGGGAAAAAAAGGAGAAAACATGTATTATATCAATAGATAAAGAAAAATTAAATACCATTTATGGAAGAAAACTTTACAAGAAAACTTTAGCAAGGAAGGAAAAGATGGGATCTTCAGTTCTTAGGAAGTTCTGGTTTAGTATCTACAGATACCATAGTTTATAGTGAATTATTAAAACCTGCCCTCAAATATTAGGGGTAGGAACAAGCTTGTCTGGAGGTCCCAGTCAGTGTAAAAGCACATAAAGAAATAAATGAAAGGTATAAGGATATTATAGGAAGAAATAAAACTGTCATTATTTATAAGCGATATGATTATTTATGTAGTAAATCCAAAAGAATATGTAGAAAGTTACTAAATTTATGAGTTAATTTAGCAAGATCACTAAATGCAAGGTCAATATACTAAAAATCAATTATATAGCTATATACCAGCAACAAAAAATATAAAATAAAAAGTTAAAAGATAACTTCAATAGCATAAAACATAACCTAGAAATAAATCCAACAAAATATGTGTAAACTGTATCTTGAAAACTGCAAAACTTTGTTGAATGAAAGTAAATACCTAAATAAATTAAAGTATATTACATGCTTAGGATTGGAAGAAATAATAATGTGTAATATGGCCACTCTCCCCAAACTGATCTGTAGATTCAGTACATTCCCAGACAAAATCCCGAAACAAATTTTTGTTTTGTTTAGGTTTTGTTTTTGTTTGTTTTGTTTGTTTCTGGTGGAAATTGATTAGCTTATTCTAAAGTCTATATGGATATACAAAGATCTATGAAAAATCAAGCCAATCTTATAGAACAATAAAATGCAATATCTTGCAGTACCAGTTATCATGTCTTATTTTCAAGCTGCAGAAATGAAGACACCATGGCCAAATAATAAACAGACCAAAGAAAACGATGATAATCCAGAAATAGACCTACAGTAATTGGCCAATTTATACATAGCAAAGATGACATTGCAGGGCCGTGGGAAATAAAAGATACTGGATCCACTGAATATCCATATTGAAAAGGGATAGCTTCCCCACTCCCAACTATAATGAGTTATAATTGGCACATAATTCTGTGTTTAAGGTAAGTTGAAGATATACAATGTGTTGATTTGATATAGTTATATATTGCACAATAATTAACACCATAGTGTTGACTAACATTTCATTATGTCACATAATTACCTTTTGCGTGTGTGTGTATGTGTGTGTGTGTGGTGAGAATATTTATGATATTATTTTAAAAAGTGATCTACTCTCTTAACAACTTTCAAGAATATAATACAATATTAATTACAATCATGATATTGTATATTAGACCCCCATAACTCATTCATCTTATAACTGGAAGCTATATACTTTGACCAACATCTCACCACTTTCCCCATATCCCACCCCTTGGTAGCCACCATTCTACTCTCTGTTTTTATGAGGTCAGCTTTTTTAAAGTCTACATTTAAGTGATGTCATATAATGTTTTACTTTCTCTGTCTGATTTTACTTCATTTATCATATGCCTTTAAGATCCATTCATGTCAAAATGGCAGGATTTTCCTTTCCAGGTGTGTGTGTGTGTGTGTGTGTGTGTGTGTGCGTGTGCGTGTGTTACCCATTTTTTTTAAATCAATTCATCCTTTCACAGACACTTAGGTTGTTTCCATATCTTGGCATCTGTAAATAATGCTCTGATGAACATGAGAGCACTGATATCTCTTCAAGAACCTGTTTTCATTTCCTTTGGATATATACCCAGAAGTGGAATTGCTGGATAATATGGTAACTCTTATTTTAATTTTTTGAAGAACATCCATACTGTTTTCCATTGTGGCTGTTCCAGTTTACACTCTCACCAACAGTGCACAGAGTTTCAATTTCTCCACAACCTTGACAACACTTCTCTCTTGTTTTTTTTTTTTTTTAATGATACCCATTATAACAGGTGTGAGGTGATACCTCATTGTGTTTTTCATTGGCATTTCTGTGATGATTAATGATGTTGAGTACCTTTTCATGTGCCTGCTGGCCATTTGTATGTTCTTCTTGGAAAAATGAATATTCAGTTCATCTGTCCATTTAAAATATCCAATTATTTTTTTTGCTATTGAGATGTGTGAGCTCTTTATATTTTTTGGATAATAACCTCTTATCACGTATATTATGTGCAACCATTCCATAGGTTGTCTTTTCATTTTGTAATTATTTCTTCTCCTTTGCAGAAGCTCTGTAGTTTGATGCAGTATGACTCATAAATTTTTGCTTTATTGCTTGTGGTTTGGGTATTATATCCATGAAATAATTGCTAAGGATCAATGCCATGGAACTGTTTTTCTGTTTTTTTGTTTGTTTGTTTGTTTGTTTGTTTTTTTAGGAGTTTTCCAGTTTCAAGTCTTATGTTTAAGTCTTAACCATTTTGAGGCTCTCTCTCTCTCTCTCTGTGTGTGTGTGTGTGTGTGTGGTATAAGATAAGGATCTAGTTTCATTGTTTTGGATGTGGTTATCCAATTTACTCAGCACCGTTTATTGAACAGACTATCCTTTCTCCATGGAGTATTCTTTGTTCCTGTGTCTGATATTAGTCGACTGTATGTGTACATGCATATTTCTGAGCTCTTGACTCCATTCCCTTGACCTATATATGTTTATTTTCATTCCAGTGCTATACTCTCTTGATTACTGCAGTCTTGCAGGATAGTTTGAAATCAGAGGTGTGATGCCTTTAGCTTTGTTCTTCTTTCTTTGTTCTTCTTTTCCTTTGGCTGTTTGAAGTCTTTTGTAGTTCTAAACAAATTATAGAGGTTTTTTTTTTTCTTTTTTTGTGAAAAACACCATTGTATTTTGATAGAGATTGTATCAAATCTATAGATGGCTTTGGGTAGTATGAACATTTAACAATAGGTGTATTTCTTCCAATCCATAAACATGGGATATCTTTTCAATTTTGTGTTTTCTTCTTTTTTTTTTTTTTTCATTAAAGTCTTGTAGTTTTAAGTGTAAATTATCTTTCAACTCCTTGGTTAAATTTATTCCTAAGTAATCTGGATTTTGATTCTATTGTGAATGGGAGTGTTTTCTTTATTTCTTTCTCAGATGTTTTACTGTTAGTATATGGAAATATAACAACTACCTCATGACATACAGAAAAGTAAATTTCAGAAGGATTGTGGATTAAATTATTAAAGTTAAAAAATAAACATTAAGAAAAATATATAATGGATGTTTTGTTGGAAGAAGTAAAGATTTATTAATCAGGACACTGCATTAATTTAATAAAGGGAAAATGATTAATTGTATAGCACTTAAGTATGTTAAGTTTTACTACATAGAATTAAGAATGTCCATTGATCAAAAAAATTAATAAAATCAAAACCAAGATACACTACTAAAAGATATATCTGACAAAAGACTTTTATCTAGAATATACTGACCATCTTCAAATCAATAACAAAAAAGCATAGCGTCCAGTATAAAAATAGGCAAATGACTTAAATAGACAGTTCACAAAAGAAGACATCCAAATGGTCAAAGAATATGGTAATGGTGTTCAATTTCACTGAATATCGGCTTAGTGAAAATTAAAACAAGGTTGAGATATCACTATTCACTGACTAGAATGAATAAAGTGAAAAATACAGATAATGATAGTATTGGTGAGGGTGTGGTGTCCCATAGAATCTCACGTGGTGGTAGTGCAAATTATAAGCTGATACAACTGCTTTGGACAATGGTCTGGCAGTATATAGTAGAACTACACATATGCACTATCAGCAATTCCACTTATAAGTATACACCCAACATAAATTAGCATAGATAAACTAATGTGTGTATGTTACATATATGTTACATATTAAATATATGGGTATACATATTTACATATTACATTGTGCACATATGTTCTAATGATCACAGCAATACTATTGACTTTAGCCAAAACTGGGGCACAACCCAAATATTCATCAGTAGCAGAATGGGTAAATCAGTTCTGGTATATTTATACAATTCATACAATTTAAAACTATCCATGCTTTTAAAATGATTCTTTATCCTCAGTTATCCTACAGAGAAGGAATAATAAATCCTAAAGGCAAAATTTGATCCTATCATGTTGGTATTATTAAAGGAAGACACTAATATGGATACTGGCTTAGAGGGAAGAAAGGCTAAATATGGACACAAATATTAATACTAAAGATAAAATGTGGGGCAGCCAGGTGTCTCAGTTTGTTAAGTGTACAGCTCTTGATTTTGGCTCAGGTCATGATCTCAGTGTTCATGAGATGGAGCACCTCATCAGGCTCTGCACTGACAGCATGGAGCCTGCTTGGGATTCTCCCCCTCCCTTCTCTCTCTGTCCCTCCCTTGCCTTCTCTTCCCCTCCCTCTCAAAATAAATAAATAAACACTTAAAAAAAAAAAGACACAATGTGACTAGGAATTGAAATAAGACTGAAAGCTGCAGTAATAAAAAAGTGGTAAAGACCTGAGAGGTGTTCATGAAGTATAACTGGTGATCAACTAAATATAGGGACTATGAAAGTAAGAAAATAGTGAAGAGTAATTCTACCATAGAATATTTGGTAGATGGTGATATAAAAAGGTTTTTATTTTAAATAAAAAGAGGAAGAAATTTGGACTCTAAAATAACTTAGAATTACTGGTAAGATGCCCAAATGGAAGTACAAAATGGAGTTCAGAGGAGAGGATGAAGCTACCAGAAAAGATTTGAGAGTTGTCAGGATGTATAGATTAGAAAAATCATTGTAATGACTCTTTTTTTTTTTTTTTATTCTTTGCAATAAGAGAAGAGGAAGATAAGAAAACCCTGAAAAAATAAACTTAAATTTATGGGTTGGGTGATGTTTGAAGGGCTGCTTCCTGTAGTGCTAAAGTAAATTCTTCCAGCTTAGTGATTTTAGGACTGCTCTCAAAAGCCTTTCCAATCATTTAATTTTGCTCTTGATTCCCTTGCTTTTGGAGATGTGTCAAGTAAGAAGTTGCTGCGGTGGAGGTCAAGGAGGTTGTTTCCTGCTTTGTCCTCTAGGGTGTTGATAGTTTCCTGTCTCACGTTCAGGTCCTTTATCCATTTTAAGTTTATTTTTGTGCATGGTGTGAGAAAATGATCTAGTTTCATTCTTCTGCATGTTGCTGTCCAGTTCTCCCAACACCATCTGTTAAAAAGGCTGTCTTTTTTCGATTGGATATTCTTTCCTGCTTTGTCAAAGATTAGTTGTCTATATACTTTTGGGATCACTTCTGAGTTCTCAATTCTGTTCCATTGGTCTATGTGTCTGTTTTTGTGCCAATACCATACTGTCTTGATGGTGACAGCTTATAGTAGAGGCTAAAGTCTGGGATGGTGATACCTCCTGTTTTGGTTTTATTTTTCAGTATTACTTTGGCTATTCAGGGTCTTTTGTGGTTCCATACAAATTTGAGGATAGTTTGTTCTAGTTTTGAGAAGTATGCTGGTGCAATTTTGATTGGAATTGCATTGAATGTGTAGAATGCTTTGGGTAGTAATGACATCTTAACTATATTTATTCTTCCTATCCATGAGCATGGAATGTTTTTCCATTTCTTTGTGTTTTCTTCAATTTCCTTCATACGTTTTCTATAGTTTTCATCATACAGATCTCTTGTATCCTTGGTTAGGTTTATTCCTAGGTATTTTACGGTATTTTGTGCAATTGTGAATGGGATCAGTTTCTTCATTGCTCTTTCTGTTCCTTATTATTGGCGTATACAAATGCAACCGATTTCTGTATGTTGATTTTCTACCANTGATGGATGTGGGGGGGGAGGGAGGATGGGCATGGAAGAGGACACTTGTGGAGATGAGCACTGGGTGTTATGTGGAAACTAATTTGACAGTAAACTATTTGTAAAATAATAATAATAAATAAATAAAATTAAAAAAAAAAAAAAGCCTTTCCAGCTAGGGCACAGATTTCTAGTCTGTTGCCTTGGTCCACCTTCAGCATCTCAGCCCACTTTCCTCAAATGTAGATATTAATAAAGTGTTTTGGTTAATCCCAGGCTTACCCTTTGTTCTTGACTTCCTAATCTTTCTCTACTCCATATTCTACAATCTGTAAATGATTTTCACCTTAGCCCTATGACCTATCTCACAGAACCTGGGAATTTCCCTCAGAGCCTCTCCTTAGCCAGAAAGGTAATCTTTAAGATGTCAGTGAAGCAGGAAGAAAACTAGCAAACAGAGAAGAACCATACTAGTTAATGCCCCCTATTTATCTAATTGCCCTAACATTTTTGAACCACCAACAGGTTTTCCTGCATTGATGAAAATTGATTCTAGATATTCTAACTCTTACTGCTTTCCTGGCATCCTTCTGAGAATACATTTATTTTCAATATAATTAACATGTTTTCAGATATTCTGCTTGGGTAGAAAGTGCAGGTAGTTGAAGTTCCTCTTTAACAAACACGGTGCCTTGCCCTTAGGATAGCCTTACAATGTTTATGAGAGTGTCATGGAAATACTTTACAAAATTTTCCAATGGCTTTACTTCTTTTGTCCTCTTCTTTTATTTCCTATTCTCTCTGTGCCTTCCAAAGCTTTATTTCCATATATATGTGGAGTATTTTCATGTCATAAAATGTTATCCCCATCCCTCTTCCACTAAGCCTATTTTAAAATATACTTATCCTTCTTATCTGTCTTAAAATATTGACTTACAACCTCAATTTTTTTGGGTTGACATTTCAAATGAATTTTCATATTAAATATATACTCTATACAGAGCCTAGAACAATCAACTTTCTGTTTTGTTGTTACATTTGTTTTTGAGAGAGAGAGAGTAGGGGAGGGGCAGAAAGAGAGTGAGAATCCACAGAATCCAAAGCAGGCTCCAGGCTCTGAGCTGTCAGCATAGAGCCTGATATGGGGCTCGAACTCACAAACTGTGAGATCATGACCTGAGCCAAAGTCGAACGCTTAACCAACTGAGCCACCCAGGCACCCCTGTTTTTCCATTTTTTACAGTGGCTTAACTTCAGAACCTTCTCAGAGTTTCAGGTACAAGTGTGAGAAACTTCATTTTCTAATTGACATTTTGCTGCATGATAGATCACTCATAAGTAGAATCAGTTTTAGAAATTAACAAATCTTTTCTGCATTTAGGAGAGGTTGAAAATATATTTTTTACTTTAAAAGAATATCAAGGGGGTAAATGTTTATAAAGATTAATCCCATAGTGAGCAGGAAATGTTTAAGATCTAGTTAGTAGGAGGGGGGATGAGAACAAGAAAAAAAACCCTAAAGATCATACAATGTTTGAATTCTTACAGGTTTTAAATATTCTAAACCTAGCATAATGCCATTTTTTCTTCTATTTGAACTTCTTTTACTTTCTCTCTGTACTTTTTATTCCTTAAATTCTTTAATTATAGCACTGGACCTCCTTAAACAGTGAGGACTATAACTATGATCTGCTAAAACTCTGTAAGTCTTCAGTTTACTACAATTCACTACCTCCTACTAAACAGATTGGACTTGCAGTTCAGCTTTCAGAGAAAAAGTATCGTCACTTATACTCACATGAGACTGACTGGAAGCAGAGCCAAATATTGCATAGATGGACTGTACTGGGCTTAATTTATGTACTACCTGAGTTCTGCATAACACCATTTATGTCTTCAGGCCTCAGCTACTTGCCTCTCTGTGGTGGAGTTGAAGGAGAGAGGCTCTAGCAAATACTCAAACCTTCCATAGTTATGAAGCCCTGGATACCTACACCTCCATCACCACAAATTTAGGAACTTCCATACACTGCCAACAGACATAAAAACATTGGCTGCATTAGATGCCTCGAGACTCTGACTTTACTAGCTTATACCTGGAGGGGCCATCGATTACAACCCAGAAATTTGGGAAGTTAACTGCATAGAGCAGACTATAACCGATAAAAGATAGTAGTCAGAAGAAGCCAGCAAATAAATTGTTGGCCTTTCTTTTCCCTCAGCAGACGATTCCAAGTTGCAATATTTTCATATAGTCCTTCTGGAGATTTCCTGCAACAATTAACAGCCAACTGTGGTATAGAGCTGTGACCAGCTCAGGATATAGTCCTTATTAGCCTCAGTTTTTCCTTCACTCCTGCTTTTGTTGGACTGCACCCCCAAGAAAGCTATAACACATGAGCTCTTGCCTCAAAGTCTGTTTTCTAGGAAAACATATTTAGACATGTCCTACATATCAGCAAAAATGACATTTTTAGATCCCCTCCTCTAAGTGACCACAAATATAAGATCATGGGAAAATTTAAATAAGTATAGAAAAATAGATAGCAGGCAAATATTAATTTTAAAACTCTATTAAAAACTGATAAAATAAACTTCGATGAATAAAACAGCATAATTAAGCATAATGACAAAAAATAATGATAAAAATAAATTCATCAGAAAAAATTAATAATTCTTAAGTTGTGTGCACCAAATAAAACATTTTCAAGATATACAACAAAAATGAAACAATAAAATGACAAATCCACAATCATAGTGGGAGAGTTCCATTTACCTCTTTTAATTGTTGATACATTAAGTAAAAAGAAATTTAAAAATAAAAAGAATTTGATCACAGAAGTGATATATTACTAACAGTATTTTTTTTAAAAGCTGGAAGAAACAAAATATGTTTTGAAAGTGACTGAATTAAAGCATTATTATATAGATACTCAGTGGAATATTACATAGCCAGAAAATTGAACAGATTATAGCTACATGCAACATCATGAATGTAAGAAAATAGTCTTGAGTGAGAAAAACAAGTTGCAGACCACAAATAAGTATATTGAAAAGTTCCTATTAAATTAGCTAAAAAAATACAAAGCTTAAATTCTAGAGATGGATACGTTTATGATAGAAATTACTTGAAAAAGCAAAGTAACAATGAACCCACCATCCAGGATACTGTTTACCTTTGGGGTTTGGCAAGGGATCTAGGAGTTGGAGGAAAGCATAGGCACTGCCTCAGTGATCAGTGTAATGTTCTACCTCTATGCTGGCTAGAGGTATTTGGTAATATGTATCAAATATTTGTAACCATATATATCAAATTTTATATCTCAATTTTGTGTATCAAATATTATGTAACAAAAATACATAAAATTTTAAAATTATTTTCATAGATCATGTCTATTTAGTAGAGCATTAGTTATTGATAAAATTATTCAGGAAAATGGGGTTTAAAAACTTAATTAATTTTATTTACTGTAGATCTTGAATTTTGGCATACTTAAAAAATACCATACTTTACTATTCTGAGCCTCTTATATTCTCAAAATCAAGACAATAGTATTTTTTTTTAAATATTTTTATTTATTTCTAGGAGAGAGAGAGAGAGATAGCGTGAGCAGGGGAGGGTCAGAGAGAGAGGGAGTCACAGACTCTGAAACAGGCTCCGGGCTCTGAGCTGGCAGTCAGCACAGAGCCCGACGCGGGGCTCGAACCCATGAACCACGAGATCATGACCTAAGCGAAAGCCGGACGCTCAACCGACTAAGCCACCGAGGCGCCCCAAGACAATAGTATTTTTAAAATATTAAACTTGGATTAATGATTCACCTTTTAATTCACCTTTTTTTTCCCAATATAGAAATTCTATATATAGTAGTATGTCCAGGAAAGTCACCATATTTTATCTAATTGTGTTAAGTGATGTGTCTATAACTTTAAAAGCACCAGTGAACATGTAAAGTTTTCTTAGAATAGAGGACTATCAGTCTTGCTAGATGTCATTTAAATGTTTTCTTGGGTAGAGGCAAGATGGCAGAGAAGTAGGGAGCTCTGTACATTTCACTCGTCTCCATCTCTCAAATGGAGAAGGCCTGAAGCCATGGGAACCCTTACAGAATCCAGGAGTTTGGGAGGAAAAGGAGATAGAGTCCAATGAGAAAACCTTATAGCAGCTACCTCAATAAAGAAGCCAAAGTATACATGATGGAGAGTCCCAAATACCACTATGAGTAGGGAAATAAAATAACCAAGGTCTCAACAAGAGAGACCAAGAGACACCATTCAAAGAACATTTCCTGAATGGACAGGCCCTGGACAGTCAAAAGAGCCTTCTTTAATACAGCAGTACTCACAGGTACAGAGTTTATAACAAGCTTTTAAAACTAACAAGAGAGAGAAAGCTAGCCAAAAAGACTAAATGGAAGAACTCTCCTCTAACAAAATTCCAGGAAGAAATGACAGCTAAAGAACTGCTCAAAACAGATATAAGCAACATAACTGAACAAGAATCTAGAACAATAGTTATAAAATTAATCACTGGGCTTGAAAAAGGCATGGAAGGCATCAGAGAAACTATTGTTACAAAGACTATGGAGCTCAAAAATAGTTGTGATGAGTTAACAAATGCTATAAATGAGATGCATAATAAAATGGAGGTGTCCAATGCACAGATTGAAGAGGCAGAGAGGAGAATATGTGAATTAGAAGATACAATTATAGAAAAATAAGCCAAGAAATAGAGAGATAAACTGATCCAGGAACACGAAAGGAGAGTTTGAGAGCTGAGTGATGCAATCAAACGGAACATTATCAGCATCATAGGAATTCCAGAAGAGAAAGAAAGAGGGAAAGACACTGAAGGAGTCCTTGAACAAATTATAGCAGAGAACTTCCCCAATCTGGGGAAGGAAACAGACATTGAAATCCAAAAGGCACAGAGAACTCCCCTCTGACGTAACTTGAATCCATCTTCTGCACAACATATCATAGTGAAACTGGAAAAATATAAGAACAAAGTGAGAATTCTGAAAGCAGCTAAGGAGAAAAGGGCCCTAACATACAAAGGGAAACCTATCAGAGTGGTGACAGACCTATCTACTGAAACTTGGCAGGCCAGAAAGGAATGGCAGGAGATCTTCAATGTGATGAACAGGAAAAAATATGCAGCCAAGAATCCTCTATCCAGTAAGCTTGTCACTCAGAATAGATGGAAAGATAAAAGTCTTCCTAAATAAACAAAAATTGAGAGAATTTGTCACCACTAAACCAGCCCTACAAGGAATCCTGAGGGGGACTCTATGAAGGAAATGTTGCAAGGAACGCAAGGTACCAGAGACACCGCCACAAGCAAGAATCCTACAAAAAACACAGTGACTCTAAACCCATATTTTTCAATAATAACACTTAATGTAAACGGACTAGATGCTCCAATCAAAAGACATAGGGTAGCATAATGGATAAAATAACAAAATCCATCTATTTGTTGTCTACATGAAACTCATTTTAGACCTGAGGACACCTTAAATTGAAAGTAAGGGGATGGAGAAATATCTATCTTGCTACTAGAAGTCCAAAGAAAGCTGGAATAGCTATACTTATATCAGACAAACTGGACTTTAAAGTAAAGGCAGTAACAAGAGATGAAGAAGGGCATTGATTAATAATTACAGAATCTATCCATCAGGAAGAACTAACAATTATAAATGCCTATGCACTGAATATGGAAGTACCCAAATACATAAAACAATCACAAACAAAAACGATCTTATGGATAAGAATGTGCTAATAGCAGGAGACTTTAATACGCCACTTACAGCAATGAATAGATCAATAGACTGAAAATCACTAAGGAAACAATGGACTTGAATGACACATTAGACCAGTTGGACTTGACAAATATATTTAGAACTCTACATCCTGAGGCCATGGAATTCACTTTCTTCTCAACGCACATGGCACATTCTCCAAGATAGATCCCATACTGAGACATAAAGCATCCCTCAATAAATATAAAAGAATTGAGATTATATCATGCACACTTTCAGATCACAATGCTATGAAACTTGAAATCAACCACAGAAAGAAGTCTGGAAAACCTCCATAAACATGGAAGTTAAAGAACACCCTGCTAAAGAATGAATGGGCCTATCAAGCAATTATAGAAGAACTTTAAAAACATATGGAAAATGAAAAAAAAATAAATTAAAAAAAATATGGAAACAAATGGAAATGAAAATACAACAATTCAAACTCTATGGGATGCACCCAAGGCAGTCCTAAGAGCAAAGTACATCACATTCCAGGTCTATTTCAAGAAATTAGAAAAAGCACAAGTGTAAATTCTAACAGCACACTTAAAGGAACGAGAAGGAGAGCAACAAGAGCACTCCAAACCCAACAGAAGAGAAATAGTAAAAATCAGGGCAGAAATCAACAATATAGAATCCAAAAAAAAAGAGAAAACAGTTGAACAGATAAATGAAACCAAGAGTTGTTTTTTTGAAAGAATAAACAAAATTGACAAACCCTAACCAGGCTTCTCAAAGAGAAAAGAGAAAGCACGCAAATAGACAAAATCATGAATGAAAATGGACTTATTACAACCAACCGCTCAGAAATACAAGCAATTATAAGGGAATACTATGAAAAATTATATGCCAACAAAATGGACAACTTAGAAGAAATGGACAAATTCCTAAACACACACTCACTACTGAAATTCACAGGGGAAGAGTTAGAAAATCTGAACAGTCCCATAACTAGTGAAGAAATTGAATCAGTTATCAAAAATATCATAACAAGTAAGAGCCCTGGGCCAGATGGCTTCCCTGGGGAATTCTACCAGACATTTAAAACAGAGTTAATACCCATTATTCTCAAGCTATTCCAAAAAATAGAAATCAAAGTAAAACTTCTGGACTTTGATTAGCCAAAAAGAACTACAGGCCAATATCCTTGATGAATACGGAGGCAAAAATCCTCAACAAGACACTTGCAAATCAAATTCAACAGCATATAAAAAGAATTATCCCCCATGATCAAGTGGGATTCATTCCTGGGTTACAGGGCTGGTTCAATATTTGCAAATCAATCAATGTGATCCATCACATTAACAAAAGATAAAAACCATATGATCCTGTCGATAGATGCAGAAAAAGCATTTGACAACATACAGCATCCCTTCTTAATAGAGACCCTTGAGAAAGTCGGGATAGAAGAAACTTACTTAAACATCATAAAAGCCATCTATGGGAAGCCCTCAGCTAACATCATCCTCAATGGGGAAAAACTGAGAGCTTTCCCCCTGAAATCAGGAACATGGCAGAGATGTCCACTCTTCCCACTATTGTTTAACATAGTGCTAGAAGTCCTAGCATTAGCAACCAGACAACAAGAGGAAATAAAAGGCATCAGAATTGGCAAAGAAGTCAGGCTTTCACTTTTCGCANAAAAAAAAAATAAATTAAAAAAAATATGGAAACAAATGGAAATGAAAATACAACAATTCAAACTCTATGGGATGCACCCAAGGCAGTCCTAAGAGCAAAGTACATCACATTCCAGGTCTATTTCAAGAAATTAGAAAAAGCACAAGTGTAAATTCTAACAGCACACTTAAAGGAACGAGAAGGAGAGCAACAAGAGCACTCCAAACCCAACAGAAGAGAAATAGTAAAAATCAGGGCAGAAATCAACAATATAGAATCCAAAAAAAAAGAGAAAACAGTTGAACAGATAAATGAAACCAAGAGTTGTTTTTTTGAAAGAATAAACAAAATTGACAAACCCTAACCAGGCTTCTCAAAGAGAAAAGAGAAAGCACGCAAATAGACAAAATCATGAATGAAAATGGACTTATTACAACCAACCGCTCAGAAATACAAGCAATTATAAGGGAATACTATGAAAAATTATATGCCAACAAAATGGACAACTTAGAAGAAATGGACAAATTCCTAAACACACACTCACTACTGAAATTCACAGGGGAAGAGTTAGAAAATCTGAACAGTCCCATAACTAGTGAAGAAATTGAATCAGTTATCAAAAATATCATAACAAGTAAGAGCCCTGGGCCAGATGGCTTCCCTGGGGAATTCTACCAGACATTTAAAACAGAGTTAATACCCATTATTCTCAAGCTATTCCAAAAAATAGAAATCAAAGTAAAACTTCTGGACTTTGATTAGCCAAAAAGAACTACAGGCCAATATCCTTGATGAATACGGAGGCAAAAATCCTCAACAAGACACTTGCAAATCAAATTCAACAGCATATAAAAAGAATTATCCACCATGATCAAGTGGGATTCATTCCTGGGTTACAGGGCTGGTTCAATATTTGCAAATCAATCAATGTGATCCATCACATTAACAAAAGATAAAAACCATATGATCCTGTCGATAGATGCAGAAAAAGCATTTGACAACATACAGCATCCCTTCTTAATAGAGACCCTTGAGAAAGTCGGGATAGAAGAAACTTACTTAAACATCATAAAAGCCATCTATGGGAAGCCCTCAGCTAACATCATCCTCAATGGGGAAAAACTGAGAGCTTTCCCCCTGAAATCAGGAACATGGCAGAGATGTCCACTCTTCCCACTATTGTTTAACATAGTGCTAGAAGTCCTAGCATTAGCAACCAGACAACAAGAGGAAATAAAAGGCATCAGAATTGGCAAAGAAGTCAGGCTTTCACTTTTCGCAGACAACATGTTACTCTACATAGAAAACCTGACAGACTCCACCAGAAGCCTACTAGAACTGATCCATGAATTCAGCAACGTTGCGTGGTACAAAATCAACATACAGAAATCGGTTGCATTTGTATATGCCAATAATAAGGAACAGAAAGAGCAATGAAGAAACTGATCCCATTCACAATTGCACAATTTTATAATACCTAGGAATAAACCTAACCAAAGATATATAGGAGATCTGTATGATGAAAACTATAGAAAACTTATGAAGGAAATTGAAAAAGACACAAATGGGAAAACATTCCATGCTCATGGATCGGAAGAGTAAATGTTGTTAAATGTCATTACTACCCAAAGCAATCTACACATTCAATGCAATCCCAATCAAAATTGCACCAGCATTCTTCTCAAAACTAGAACAAACTATACTAAAATGTGTATGGAACCACAAAATACCCTAAATAGCCAAAGCAATTGAAGAAGAAAACCAAAACAGGATGCATCACAATCCCAGACTTTAGCCTCTACTACAAAGCTGTAATCATCAAGACAGTATGGTATTGGCACAAAAACAGACACATAGTCCAATGGAATAGAATAGAGAACTCAGAATTGGACCCACAGATGTATGGCCAACTAATCTTTGACAGTGTGGGAAAGAGTCTCCAATGGAAAAAAGACAGCCTCCCTAAGAGATGGCGCTGGGAGAACTGGACAGCAACATGCAGAAGAATGAAACTAGATCATTTTCTCACACCATACACAAAAATAAACTCAAATGGATAAAGGACCTGAATGTGAGACAGGAAACCATCAAAACCATAGAGGAAATAGCAGGAAACAACCTCCTTGACCTCCACCGCAGCAATTACTTACTTGACACATCCCCAAAGGCAAGGGAATCAAGAGCAAACATGAACTATTGAGACCTCATCAAGATAAAAAAGCTTTTGCATGAAAAAGGAAACAATCCATAAAACTAATAGGCGACTGACAAAATGGGAAAAGATAGTTGCAAATGACATATCAGATAAAGGGCTAGTACCCAAAATCTATAAGGAACTCACCAAACTCCACACCCAAAAACAAATAATCCAGTGAAGAAATGGGCAGAAGACATGAACAGACACTTCTCCAAAGAGGACATCCAGATGGCCATCAGACACATGAAACGATGCTCAGCATCCCTCCTCATCAGGGAAATACAAATCAAAACCACACTGAGATATCACCTCATGCCAGTCAGAGTGGCTAAAATGAACAAATCAGGAGAGTATAGATGCTGGTGAGGATGTGGGGAAATGGGCACCCTCCTACACTGTTGGTGGGAATATAAACTGTTGCAGTCCCTCTGGAAAACAGTGTGGAGGTTCCTCAAAAAATTAACAATAGAACTCCCATATGACCCAGCAATTGCACTTCTAGGACTTTATCCAAGGGATACCGGAGTGCTGATGCATAGGAGCACATGGACCCCAATGTTCACAGCAGCACTGTCAACAATAGCCAAAACATGGGAAGAGCCTAAGTGTCCCATCAACTGATGAATGGATCAAGAAGATGTGATTTATCTATACAATGGAATACTACATGGCAATGAGAAAGAATGAAATCTGGCCATTTGTAACAACATGGATGGAACTTGAGGGTATTATGCTGAGTAAAGTCAGGCAGAGAAGGACAGATACCATATGTTTGCACACATAGGTGGATTATGAGGAACTTAACGGAGGACCACGGGGGAGTAGAAGGGGAAAAATAGTTGGGGAGAGGGAGGGAGGCAAACCATGAGAGACTCTTGAATGCTGAGAAACTGAGGGCTGATGGGGGTGGGAGAGAGGGGTAGTGGGGTGATGGGCATGGAGAAGGGCACTTATGGGGATGAGCATTGGGTGTTATATGGAAACAACTTGACAATAAACTATTTAAGAAAAAACATGTGTCCTCTTGATTATATATGCTTTATATACAGTGCTATATCCCTTCCTCATACTTGCAAACCATTAGTGTAGTTAGTGTAGTTAGTGTAGTCCACTCGCAGAGCTATAAGTACGAAGTTTAGAGAACACCAGGATGATGTGTTAGTCTGTTCATTTTATTCCTACATGCTGCCAAAAGTCTGTGTATATCCTGTATCTTAAATGCACACATGCATTAAGAGATAGCATAATGATTACTAGTTCATTCCAGTCAGACCTTGATTTTATTCATTTATTAGCCATGGGATCTTGGCAGGTTACTTATAATCCATTTGCCATGTATTCTGCATTTTGAACATAGAGATAATGTTATTCCCTGATTTAGAGATGTACTGTGAAGATTAATAGCACACTGTCCTTTTTATTCATTGAAAGCACACACTAATTGTAAGCCATTGCCATTATTATTATATAATTAGGGTAGTGCTTACACCCGTGACCAGTTTTTTTCTCCAAGGAAAGAATACTGGTGTGGTCTTTTACTGTTTTCTAAGATGTCAAACTAGGTAATCTCTATAAGAAGATGGTGCTTATATACGTGGAGATTGGAAATAAACTATGAGTGTATCAGTTTCAACTGTAAGAAACAGAAGACCCAACTGAAAATGGCTTAAACAATAAGGAAAATTTATTATTTCACATATCAAGAATTTTTTATAGAGCAAGAATAGTACAGGATTGGTTCAGAGACTCTTTTCTATCTTCCTTAGCATGTCTGTTACTCTCTCCAGCCTTAAAAGATGACTACAAAAGCTTCAAATAGCTTCTCCTAAGACTGTTTAAATGTTGGATGAAGGTATCTCTTCCTTTTTTCTGAAGTGTAGAAAAATCTTTCTAGAAGATATTGCCTTGTGTCTCATTGACCACAATGCATCACATGTCCCTAGAAGTGGGGACATTACAGTGTTTGTCAATTGAGAATGGGAAAGAGAAGCTGGAAGCTGCACTGAAAAGGTTAATCAATCAAGAAATATTTACTGTGCACCATCTAGTACAGAGAACAACTCTATGAATATTTAAGGAGTATTAATGGAAAATACAAAAAAGATGGCATATGTCATTAAGTATACAAATAAGGATAATTTTTTTATCAAAAAATACTAGCACATATAGAATTAAATGAAATGAGAAAACTTACAAAATTATAAACAAATATTAGAATGTTATTTATGTATAAGCAAGTGTCTCTATCTCTCCTCTCTGTCTCTCTCTCTCTCTCTCTCTCTCCCTTTTATCTTTAATAACATTTTCCTCAAGGGAAATAACTCATTTTATTTTCTGTATTAGCATACCACTTGGTTTGAAGAAGTTCCTTTTTTTGGTTGTTACCTGGATACTAACATTTTAAAAATAAATGGGGGGACCCCAGAGAAGTTACACAATTTGCAATTCAAGTGGGAAATTATAATGATATACTAAGCACTTAGCAGGTATATATAATATTGTACTTAGATTCGTAGGCTTACTGACAAATGATAAGCATAAAAACACTTACACAAACAAGAAAGTATATTATACTTTAGTTCAAGGCCATCACAGAAGCTAAAAAATTCCTTCCTGGACATTTTTGACTTTTGAAAATATTGATGATTTATACATACCATGTATTGAATCAAAATGGTCATCAAGAGAGTAAGCAGTAAATATTTAATGGATCTGTGAACATTAGGCCTATTATTTTTAACTTGTTTCCATTATAGGTAAAAGGGAATATTGAAAAAAAAATTGCAGTGCTGTTTTTTGCTGAAGACACCATGTTTTTAAAGGCTCTGAACTCATAAAAATTTTAGAGCTAATAGCAACCTTATAAATTATTTCATCCTACATCCTAATTTTACTAATGAGATCCAGGTAGAGGGGAGGCTAAATGACTTTTCCCAGTCCATGCTGCTGGCCAGCTGCTTGCTGGCACTGGCTCGCACCCTTCTCGGCCTACATTTGTACGTTTTCACAAGCTCTTTCCATCTTCTTTTCTAATGTATTAATGTCCTTCATTTTTTTTTTCTCTTTTACTCTTGGAATACACAGCACCTTAAAACCCGAGTTTTAAAGCAGACAAATAATATATTTTGCTTACATTTTAAACAATTGTGTCAGGAACATAATCTGGAGAGATGGAATATGTTTCAAGTCAGTTGGATTCTCCACTCAAGCTTTGTTAACGTATAATTTGACAAATAAATATTGTATATCTTTAAGATATATAATGTGATGATTTGATATACATATACCTTGTGAAATGATTACTGTAATCAAGCTAATTAACACACCCATCACTTCACATAGTGCTAGTTTATGTTGTTGTTGTTTGTGGTGAGAACATTCAAGATCTACCCTATCAACAAAGTTCAAGTATACTGTATGGTATTAACTACTGTCATCATGCTGTAGATTAGGTCCCTAGAACTTATTCAACTTCTAACTTAATTTTTTTACCTGTTGACCAACATAACCATTTCCTCCACTTCTCCACCTTGGGTGACCACCATTCTACTCTGTGTTTCGATGAGTTTGACTTTTTTAGATCCCATATTTCAGTTGTGCTTCTATTTGGTCAAGTTTGGATTCTAATAGCTGGGGCATCACTTATCTGAAAGTGGGGAAATTGAAACACCAGCTCCATTTTTCATTAGCACACTTTCCTCAATGTTATCTAAAAGAATATTTCATAAAATAAAAGAATAACCACCATAATTATAGAAGAATAATAAACAGAACAGAAGATCAAAATGCTTCAAGGTCCCTTCACAAAGCTATGTATAATCCTTAAAAGGAGATCAGTCTGAATAAGGGCTTTTATCTCCAGTATTTGGCTCTGTGCTAAAATCTACTCCTTCCTCCAAACCAGAATGTCTTCAAGGAGACATAACCCAACATTATCTTCTGAAGCTACCTCTGATAAGTCTATATTGCTTAAGTCATTATTTGTTTAATATAAACACATTTTTTAGGCAATTTTTGCCTGGTCTCATTACTGTTCATGCTCACTTCCTATATTGGTAAAATCAACCAGCTATTTTCCGTTCAGAGATTTACTCCTTTAATAAATATTAGTTAAGTCTTATGCATATTCTTGGCATCCTAATAAGCTGTGGGGATACTCTTGTGAGCAAGAAAGAAACAATTTCTTTCCTTATAGAGCATTTAATCCAGCAGGGAAGACATGTAATTGGATAACTAAACTTAATATGCTACTTCCCCTGATCCAGAAATTATGGAGTATGATGAAAGCAGCTAATATACATTCTGAGAGAAGTTTGACTTTTAGACTGGACACTGAAGACTGTAAAGGAAGTTTCACAGGGAAAATGAGCCAATTTCATTTTTACCATTGTACTTGGTAATTCTTCTTTATTAGTTTTTCAACAAAATCATTCATAAAATATTTTAAAATCTAGAAGTTTTTCCTTTGGAAACCTCAATTTAACTCTTTTTCTCTAGAATTTATTTGCCTCACCTACATATCTGCATTTCCTGGAACTGAGTCATAATGTCCGAATTTGATTTCTACTGTGGCTCTGGTTTCTCAAAGAGTAACTGACGCCCCTGTCTTAGAATCACTCAGGGTAGTATGTAAATATGGAGATAGTAGATATTCACCATGAATCCTACTGAAACATAATCTGTGGGAGAATAAGAGGAAGAGAGCTAATTCAAATCTGTATGCTTCACGTTTCCCTCATATACACTAAAGCTTGAGACTTACCAACTTCCATCATTGGGTATATATTCGAAATGTAACTAAAATCTTCTTCCTCAATTTTCTTCTAATTGTCTCAAAATGGAGTAAATATGTCATTTCAAGGGAAAACTATCCCTAACTGTCCAAGTGCCAAAAACTCACCTTGATTATTTCCCATTATATTACCTAAGGCACTATGTTGGTATATAAGCATTTCTTGGGACTAAAATGACACATGCCTAGGGCAATCACCAGTTATTGCGACCCTCTTCCTTGGTAGAAGTAGAAATTAGAAAGGTTAGTTTTCAAAATTCCTGCTTAGCCTCTCTGGAGTTGTATATTTTTATCTAGGGAAACAAAATCACAGTTAGTATAAGTGACTAGCCTCTAGCCAATTCAGAAAATTGGGACAAAGTCTTTAAAGTATCCTAGAGTTTTTGACCCAAGATCCAGTGTTTACCAACTAAATCATTTTGGTGCCAAGTATATCATGTAAGAGTATTATATTAGTTAGGATAAGAGGAACCTGCTACCAAAAAAGACACCTAAGAATAATTCAATGGCTCAAGGAATTTTCAAGTTTATTTCTCTCTTATGTTAATAGTCGAAAATGAGTGGTCCAAGTTGGAGGATGGTTCTACTCCACATGGTTTTTAAGCGACTAAGGTTCTCCTCATTGTATACTCCTCCATTCTCTAGGACATTCTACCTGTCTGCATGATAAATTGGGTTTCTATGAGTTCCAGTTAGTGGAAAGGAAAATGAGAACATAAAGAAAGTCCTCAAAATGCATACATCATTTACATTCATAGTCTGCAAGGGAAAACCTCGGCCTGTGGTCACACATAACCGACAGTGGAACTCCTAAGTGTAATCTATGACTGGGTGACTACATTCCCAGCTCCAATTGTTTTACTACAAAGAAAAGGAAGACCAGATATTGGTATACAACTTACAGTCTTCATAACTGTACTTTAGAAATGCAAACTGAATGGTATTTCTTTTGCCATAAAAGAGATTATTGACCCCCTCAAAAATGCATGTATTTTTTAATGAACATAGGACTTTAGTAGTCCAATAAGAAATGAGGCATATCCTTTTTTTGAAAATAAGTCTGTACTCCTTTTCTATTATTACTTAGCAAGCCACCCCAAAACTTAGTGGCTTAAAATAAGGATCAGAAAACTTTTTCTGTGAAGGGGAAGATAGCAAATATTTTAGGTTTTGCAGACCATGCAGTGTCTATTGCAACTACTCAACTTTGTCATTATAGTATGAAAGTAGCAGTAGACAAAACATAAGCATATGAGTTTGGCCATGTTCCAATAAAACTTCATTTTCAAAAGCATGTGATATTCTGGATTTGGCCCGTGGCTATAGATTGGTTGAACCTTGGCTTAAAAGAACAACTGTTATATTTTTGCTTATAATTATATGGGAATATAAGTTGATTGTCCAGTTATCAGACAGGTCATCTGAGGCTGAATCATATAGAATGGCCTTGCTCATGTGTTTGGTGTTTGGTAGCTTGGTCGGTCTAGGTGACCTCAGCCAGTATGGTACATCTCTACTTCATGTGGGCTTTCATTCTCTAAGAAGCTCCTTCAAGCTGCTTCCTAGTGGCCTCAGGGCAGCAAAGATAGCAAGCTCATGTGCAAGTGCTTTGCAAACCTCTGCTTTCATCACCTTTGCTTTGACCAAAATGAGCAACTTGGTACATCCTAGACTAGAGGGGTAGAGAAACTGCAGCTTTTGGTGAGAGGAACAGAAAAGTCATATTGCTAAGGTGTGTGTATACAGAGATAGGAGGAATTATTATAGTCATCTTTTGTAAACAATTTATCACATCTTTGATGTAGTCAAGGACATTAGAATTGAATTCAATTTCGATTGTTTCTATTCCTACTATAAAATTACTTAAATGTAATTTAAAATATTTTAAATAGCATAAGCTTCATGTTTTGTGAAGTATAGTGGAAAATGTGTATGTTGAACTTATTTAGAAATATTATAGAGGCACCTGACTGGCTCAGTCAGTAGAACATGTGACTTTTAATCTCAGGGTCATGAGTTCAAGCCTCACATTGGGTCTTAATTAATTAATGTAAATTAAAATACTATGAAGAAATATATTCCAAGGGCAGAGAAATGAAAGCAAATTCTTAATAATAAATAATCCACATCCAAGACTATCTAAATGAGAGAATTGTTAGCTAAGCAACTAAGCAGAATTATCTCTAGACTGGTTAATCCTTTCTTAAACTCCCTTTTTCCTGCAGTGCCTACCTTTAAAGTTTCAAGGCAAACATACTGCCTGTCATCTTGATAGATACAGTGGTCTCCAGCTCAGAATTTTGTTTGAGCTTTCCAAACAGTGGGTTGTACATCCAGAAACAGTCTTTGTATTAACTTACCAAGAAGTTGTGAATAGCTGAAGCCATACATTTAATCTAATTCAGGGGGCAGTAGGTTAAAACCCCAAGAGATGCCCTTGAGCTTCTATATATGAGTCACTGTAGGAAACAGAAGTTTTCTAAACTAACTATACAGAAGAAATTACTATGCACGTCTTAGTAATTGTTTATCTTCTTTATAAAAATCTTACATAAGAGAAACCATTTCATCTGTAAAGTTGGTAAAATAACTTTACAAATCCTTCTCTCTTAGAATTTTAATGAACTAATTGAAATGCTTTCTAGTGTGCTGGAAAAGCAAAATTGTTTGATATTCTGGGTGATAAGCTGAATTAAATTATTAGAGTGCTACTGTTATTCATGTTTACTAGGTATCAGGCACCATATGAAATATATCATCCATTGGAAAGTCTGCAGAATCCTAAGAAGACCTGTCATATCTATTTCTTTTTCCTTTCAGATGGAAAAAAAAAACAAAAAAAAAAAAAGCTAAAGCTGAGGAAGGTTAGGAAATTTGCCCAAGGTCCAGTGCTGTGCTGGTAAGCTGGCACATGGGAAATAAAGCCTAGATCTATAGTGTTTGCCAATTTTGAGGATATAAATAATTTCAGCTTGGCTGATTTTAAACTACCAGTGTGATGTCACTGAACACGATGTTGGGAAGAGATACACATAATCATCAATCATGAGCCTATAGGAGGTGGCTCTTATATACCACTGCCAAGATCAAAATCATAATAAGTAGTTACAAAGCCTGGATTTCAGCTCCAGGTCATCTACAAAGTCCATTCTCTGAACCATCATACAATAATGCCTTCCAAAGTAATAAACTATTCACCTGACAAATCACAAAAATCATGGATGTCAGTAACATCTTTAATCTTAGAAATACAGATTTCTCTCTATTGTCTTTTAGAAATGAACACAGGGAATATTCTCTCACAATCATTTAATAAGCAAATGTTAGAGGCCAAGAAAAACTATGTTTCTTCTACTACCATTTCCATTATTCTTCCATTTCCATTCTTACCCTAAGCTTTCACAATTTTTCCTAGTGTTGCCTTTTATTCATATTCCTTTGCTACTTTTCATCTTAAAATCTTTATGCTTGGCTCCCAGCAAATTCCTTTGCTGTTTCAGACTACTTTATATATATATATATATATAATATATTATATATAATTTTCATAGTTTTTTCTTCTTACCTTATGGCATAACTTTCACACTTCTGCTCTTTATTTCTTCAACATTCTGGCACTCCTTATTTGAGCAAGTAAGTTTATGAATAGAAGCCTAATTACTAAAATAAGGTAGGTTCACATTGTAAGAATTATTTAACCTCTCTGTGCCAGAGTATCTTTATCTATAAATCAGAAGAATCATACTTACCTCATGTTGTATGAGTGGTTAATCAGTTAAAAAAAAAAAAAAA
>NW_027533089.1:5076938-5183919 GCF_008692635.1 Crocuta crocuta | reverse complement strand
TGGGGATATAAATTATACCTTGAGAATGGGTGAGACCCACCATTGTTTTGATGAAAAACATAATTTTCTGTTTGATGGAAATAGGCCTTAAAAATTTGGCAACAATAGAGCTTTTAGAAATAATGGCAATTTGTTCACAATATGAAATGAAATTGTATTGGAGTATTTTAATCACATAACAGATTTTATACTAAGAATTTTCATCCTTTGTTAAAATAATTAAGGAACTCATGAATACTATTTACCATTACCATGGACTGAAAAAATGACAAACAAGAAAAAAAATATTGTTCCCAAGTAATCTTATGTGTTGAGACTTAAAAAATAAAGAAAACAATTTTGAAAATTGGTATGAATTTATATTTGATTGATATGAGGAAATTATGAAAGCATACCTGTGATGATAGATCAATGCATGTTTGTACTATGAGTTTTAACACTCATCAGAATTTTCATAATTTCTCCAAATGGCTGAATTGAAGTAAATGTATATGCAGCAAAATTTTTCTCATATATATTTCTGTAGAAAAATAAAAGTAAAAATTTAGCTGATTTTTCTTTTCATAAAATGAGCCCCAATGCATATTTTATTCCCATATATGCTGTGAAAGAACTAACTTAAAATTGATAATTCTCACTGTTAAGAAGTAGAACAAAAATCTTACCTTCTGTTTGATGTATTATTCTTGTGGTTCTATGGAAAAATTCAGTGATATCTTGACTTTCTGTTGAAATTATGATTTTTAATGTGTAGCATATCCTAGAGTTTTGAAGAGTTATGTAGAATGGTGAATAAAGACATTCTTTTGGCCTGATGCATTTTCAAGTGCATGCAAGCAAATGAGAGTAAATAAATAGGAAAAGAGCTAACCGAGAAGATTGAGGTTCAAATGAACTAAAACTGGCAATAAGAACAACATTGAACTCAATCAAGAAATAAAGCCTTGAATTAATTTGACTTTAAATAATGGCTAATTGTAATTAAATTTTAAACATAATTTTTAAATCATGTATCAGACCATTGAATGGAACAAATAAGAGTTTATTTATACTTTGTATCTTTTTAAATTTACCTTTCCTTCCTCAACACCTACTCTAACATTGCTGTTAGGCCATGGGAAGCCAAGTTTGATATTAGCAATAGAAAATAGTTTAAGGAGCGCCTTGGTGGCTCAGTTGGTTTAGCATCTGACTCTTGATTTTGGCTCAGGTCATGGTCTCAGGGTTCTTGGGATTGAGCTCTGCATTGGGCTCTGTGCTGACAGCATAGAGCCTGCTTGAGATTCTCTCTCTCTCTCTCTCTCTCTGCCCCAGTCCTGCTCTCTTGCTCTCTCTCTCTCAAAAAAAAAAACAAAAAAAAAACAAAAAAAAACATTTTTTAAACAGATAGTTTAAGACCGTAACGATGCCTGGGACTAAAAGGAAAGTCTGGGGAGAAGAATCATTGAGTTAAACCAGTTTAACTGATATCTTTCTAATAAATGGAACATACTGATGGACATAAACACTGCTTCAACATAAAGAAAATAAATCCATTGAACATAATACCTCTGTTATTTCCAGAGCCAAATGACTCTCTTTCCTATTCCAGTGGCTTTATTTGTCAAATTTCATCACTTAGCAGACAGGATGTGCAACTTGGCAATAACATGATCATATTGGCATTTTTTCTCCTACAATGAAGGAACTTGAATTTTCCCTATGTAAAGCATATTATACTATAGACTTACATGTTATTTCTCTTAAAAATTTGGTATTACCATAAGGTGTGATTTTCACTTTACTAAAACATGATAATTGAGAACTTGAACTTTATTCAGGAAAAAATATGGGGGGGTCAGTTTTTGCATAAAACTTTAGTAAATCTAATTTACTCATAATTCTGGGTTAGACTTTTACTGACAAGTAAAATAACATTAAAAAGTTTATGATTTTGATTAAAAAGTTATAATATATTTTATCTATAAAACATATCACTGATGAATGTTAAATATAAACATAATCTAGTTTAAACAGATTGTAAAGCAGAAGTAGTGAGAAAAGTAAATAAATAGTAAATAAATTAAAGAAGAGTCAGGATTTTCACAAAGTGAAAATGAAAGCTCTAATAATGACAAGGTTGTGAACCAACATTTAAAGAAAATGGAAGACATATATTAGATTTCTAAATTTCTATTTCCTCATAATTTTCTGGGCTTCATTTTATTATTAGATTATGAAATCTAACCTAATGAATATAAAGCATGCTGAAGCTTCAAAGAATGCTACCAAAATTATCTTGCAAATTAAACATTGATTTTGTAGGCCCTTAGTATAATCACTTTATTGTTAAGATGTTATATTTAATGGTTTTAATCCTTCAAAGCAGACTACTATAATTCTTCAAACCTTTACTTATTTATATAAACAAACCATTTATTGCTAGACCTTGCTTTTTGTCTTGAACATTTTCTTTTTATATTAATTTTAATTTCTATTGAACAGTGGAGAATGTTTAAATTGACCATTTTTATGGAGTACATGATTTGTCATGAGCAATGTAAATAAATACATTAATTGCTTATCATACTTATATCTGACAGATGGGTCCCCAGGCACAGAGCCTAACCTTTTATTTTGACACCTGCCACATTTTGCCAGCCCTGACCCTTTTTCTTTGCCAGAGTGTTGCTGTGCTGTTCACCATGGTTGCACTAATCTCCAGCTTTTAAAAGGCATAATATTGGAACCCTTCTGAGAATCGCTGCTATCAATCAGCTGATACTACAACATAAAGTATTTCACAGATCCATCCAACATCCCTTCTCTCCTGTGATTCAAACACATTTTCTCTTATTTTTGTGACCTACTGGCTCAATAAGATTACATGGGGCTTGTTTTAATCTAAGACCCCATATTGTTAACCTCTGACATAAACCATTTAATCTAGCAGTCATTTAAAATTTGGAATATACTGGAGAATAATAAAAGAAGTTATGCTTCCATTTTTATACTAAAGGTACTTCTTCACTACAAAGCAAGCATGATATTTTTATATAGCTAGGAGTTAAAAATAATCTTAACATGTTCATCAAACAAACAAGAAAACCCCCAAGCATCTAGGCGATAAAACATGTTTTGAGAATCACTATGCACTCAGTCTCAAACCTGCACCTTTGATTTCTGGGATGATTCCAGAAACCACTAACACATAATGTTTGTCTGAATTCAAACACACTAAAAGAACATGTATGGCCCATTGGACCAGTGGTTGGTTATAAAGAGCCATGCAAATTGGAGTACATGTAGAGGGCAGTTAAGCTGTGGAGCTCCATTACTGAAATAATTTAATATAAATTTAAAAGGATTCATCCTTGAGCAAAATCAGATGATAATTAACTATGGAAAATGTTGTAGTTGATATTTTTCAAGAGTATGTTGGAAACAAAGATATTAAAAAGTGGATATATAGGTTGAAAGAAACAGATATTTGGTACCAGGGTTCCACCAGGTCAACCCACTTTTGCTCATAGTCTCATTGCAGACTGAAAGTCAGTTAAAGATGGATACACTAACAACTTGTCTTTCAAATATGGCATTTATTGTTCCTGACATAAGCTTATTTGGTGTAAAGGAAAAAAGCCATGGACTATGTCTTAGATAAACTAAGTTTATTGAATAATTCAGAGACCCATTTATGCCTGTTAGGATATATATGTACATTGCAAGAAGTATGGGATATGTATCTTAGGACATTCAAAGAAGATGCTATTTAAAGCCTAGGGCTAAGATATATTGGAGTTGAAAGGTAATTCTAGAGTTATAGCAGCTTTTTGTGCCTCAGGATCAGCAGTTTTTGAACCTTTAGTGAGCCGCTATTAATATGACTCAGCTATAATTCATATCTTCCTCTTTCTTCTCTGCCTCAATCCACATTGCACAGCTTACTCAGAGTTTCTGCTAGCTCGTATTTTAAGCAAGTAGAAATTTTTGGACTGTCAAAGAAAATCCTTTCTTTACTGTTTAGGCCTAAATACAGAGACCAAAAAAAAAGAAAAAGAAAGAAAAGAAAACAAAAGGAAAACAAAACAAAACCTCATAGGTCCAGCTCATCTTTTCAAGCCTGGCCATAGTTCATAGTTTTCTGGCCAGCCATTCTTTAGTCTCTGTCCAATCAGCTGTAAAATGGTGAACGGCAGAGATCACTTCTGAGTAAACATGGCCGCTTAAGTTGCAAATGTTCTGGTTAAGTATGATTCTTTTAGAAGGTACATGTCATGTTTGACACAGACAAGCATCAAAGTATGGTTCAGAGACTGGAGATAGTCCATGTGCTGTTTGTTAATCATCCAAAATGATAAGCACATTGAGGATAACCCTTTCACAACTTAAAGCTATTTGTTTTAAGTCTTTTGATGATGTTGGATCTAACAATTTAAAAAAACTTGGATTTGTGTTTTGTGTATCTTTGTTTTCTGATAATTCATTTTATATTATACTTTTAAAATAATAGTGACTTATTGGGAGTGACTGGGAAACTGATCTTTCACTAAACATATTTTTAGTGGCACTGGATTAGAAGTCTCCTAGATTCTAGTTGTGTTGTCTCCCCCCTAATTAATTTTAAGTAATAATGATCAAATCTCCACAGTCAAGTTATAATCCTCCTGAACAAACAAGGACTATAATATCAGTCACTTACCTTCCAAGTCATTAAAAGAGATGAGACAATACAGGGGAATGAATTTTTAAAAGTTGTAATAGGCTAATCAGAAATAAGTTATTATATTTCACTGATTAAAGTAGCTATATAAAGACACATATATATACAATTATATATGCATACATACACATATATGATATATGTTTCCCATGTGAAATATAAGATATGACGGTGTAGGTTTTATTGCTTGTCTATGTTGTATATGTTGTTTATGTTATATTTGCTAGTTTTTGCAAGAGAAAATTAGAGGCCAAATTGATAAAGATGAAAATTAGAGGTCAAATTGATAAAGATTTACTCAGGAATCACCCTGTTATTAATAATTTTGTAATTTAAGGGCACCTGGCTGGCTCAGTTGGTATAGCATGCAACTCTTGATCTCAGGGTTATAAGTTTGAGCCCCATGTTGGATGTAGAGATACTTAAAAATAAAATTTTAAAATTAATATTTATTTATTTTTGAGAGAGAACATGAGCAGGGGAGGAGCCAAGACAGAGTGAGACACAGAATCTGAAGCAGGCTCCAGGCTCCGAGCTGTCAGCACAGAGCCCGATGCAGGGCTCGAACTCACAATTGCAAGATCATGACCTAAGCCAAAGTCAGAGGTTTAACTGACTGAGCCACCCAGGCACCCCTAAACTATTAAAATAATAATAATAATTTTACAATTTAGCTGATTGTATGTAAAAGTTAAATAAAATAAGCAGTGTAACATTCTAAAAACTATGAGGAGGAAGCACATATTTAATAAATAAATAATACAAATGTTAAAGACTTAAGATATTCAAAGGAAGGACAGACGATTTCATGCTATGATGATCAGAGAAAATTTATACAACAGGCAGGATTTGTACAGTATCTGTAATTTGAATGAGATTTGGAAAGGTGAAAAGGACGGATCTGGTTATTCCAGACAGAACAAAGCTTTCAAGCTGAAGTATAGAGTCAAAATATCTATGCATATGTGTGTAAATATTTGTGGGTATTCCAGTAGGTAGGTAGGTAGATAGGTAGGTAGAGAGAGAGAGTGAGAGAGAGAGAGAGTGAGAGAGAGAGAGAGTGAGAGAGAGAGAGAGAGATGAAAATAAATGAAATTAGAAATCAAAAATAAAAGACCCTGAAAATTAAATTGTACTATTCAATCTTAATTTTTATAGTTTCCCCTATCTAACACATAATATTAGCTTATTAAAAAGGGGACTCCTGAGGGGCTAGTGGGTGGCTCAGTAAGTTGAGCATCTGACTCTTGATTTCGGATCAGGTCCTGATCTCATGGTTTCTGTGCTAACAGCACAGAGCCTGCTTGGGATTCTCTCTCTCTCTCTCTCTCTCTCTCTCTCTCTCTCTCTTTGACCCTCCCCTATTCACACACACACACATGCTTGCTCTTTCTCTCTCTCAAATGAATAAACATTAAAAAAAGGGGAACTCTTGAAATAGATTTGCCTTTACATTTATATAATTTACTGTCATGTTAAATGTAAATGTTACAAATACAAAATAAGTCACTTTCTCCAAGTAAAGTGATACTTTAAATGGTAATTTATTTTAAATCTCATAACCAAGTCAAAGAATAAAAACACCATTATTAAAATATTAGTATACTTTCCTGCGGACATCTGGCATCTCAGTCTAATGCCAAGAACAAAAAACAAAACAGTCTAAATGGCAAGAGAATCGGTTCTCCTAAAGAGCAACTTTATAACCTTAGCAATCTTACTACTTTACAGGAGGGTCATAATAATTATATTACAGAATATTGCAGGGCATTATGTAAATTTGAACCACTTTACACATAGTGCCTCACTTAGAAAAGCTGACCTTGTTGGATCCCGTTATTTTAAGATCTAAGAACTATGATATTGTTAGAAAAGGACTTTCATGATTTCAACACAAGTTTTTGGTGTTTCAGAATTCAACTGTATGGCACCAATTTAAAGTACGAAGGTACTGGTAATTTTGTTTGTATATGATTTTTTTTAAGTTTATTTATTTTGAGAGAGAGAGAAAGCACCAGTCACAGAGGGGCAGAGAGAAAGAGGGAGAGAGAGAGAGACTCCCAGCCTTTCTCCATGCTCCATACTGAGCCTGACACGGGGCTGGATCTCATGATCATAATATCATGACCTGAGGCAAAATCAAGAGTCAGACACTTAACCAATTGAGTCACCCAGGTGCCCAATATTGTTTTGTTTTTTATTCTGAAATTTCTTACACTGTAAGATTAAAACCAATAATTTAAATGTTCACGTTATACAAAAAGGATTAACCAAAAAAGTAGCCTACAGTCTCAAATGGTCAATGCCTAACATAATAAGCAATTGCCTCATGGTCTTGCACATTTGTACTGCAAGAATAATTCTACTCTGATATCTTAAAAATGAGGCAGTATTGAAAGTGAGAGAGGTAACTATAAAAATCTCCAAATACATAAAATAAAATTAGAGGTCATAAACTGGAAGTGTTTAAACAGAAGAAAAAGAAACTGCAGTGTTAATTTAATTTTAAAAATGGCAATTCCTGGAAAAAAGAAGTAATAAAGATTTTTAAATTATCAAGCAAGAAGTAGAATTATTTGAAGATGAAAGAATCAGAGGAAAATATATAGAAATGGTTTATAACTTCCTCTGCAGCATATCCCTGACCATGCAGATGTGGAAAGAACTTATTAATCACTTAGAAAAATTACAACAAAATGGATTGAAGGAAACTTTGTCTCTTAAGGTTAAAATTTATAAAACCAAATAATATTGTTTTCCTTTCAATTTGTCTTTAAAAATTAAGTTTTCTTCCTTTTTTCTAGTATTTTATTTTAATATTTTACTTTTAATTGAAAATATAGTAATGTTAAAATAATTAATATTTACACATTGTAGATTTACATTTTTTATTTTTGCATTTTGCTTTGTAATGTGCTCAGAAATGTTAATACTTGAAATGCATTGAGTATTTCATTTTGATTTTTTCGTTACTTTTTAACGATGTGCAACCTGCAACAGCAGCCTTATCATTTTATCTTACTATTAATCACCTGTCCAATTGAACTTCAATATTAATTAAGCCATACTAGTTGATTTCACCTGAGGACTCTTGTAAGGAAAAGATGTGGTGAGAAGATCATGGTTATCGAGTGAGTTTCTTAGCTAGCTAGCTTCTCCTACTTTTATTCTTTTCACTTATAGTCTCTCCTTTTCATAAACTCCTTTGCAAAGAAGCAATTAGACTTATTCCTACAATTAAAACATATGTATATATTATATCCCTATAATAGATAATATAAAGAAAAAGTGATATTTTTCTTTTAAAGATTAGGTTTTTTCAAAGAATAATCAGTATTCCTTGCTTTGCTGTTCACCACACGTGTACTGCTCAGTGACTTTCAGGTTGATTTCCTGTGTCCAGACTTTTTTGTTAGCAAGACTTTGGCTACCAAACTTACAGCCTTTTCTCAGTATTAATTCTGAATCACCTTTTGATTTGATATCAATCATTCTCATTTTAAAAATTATTTCTCTAACCTCCTTCACTTCTCACTTCTCTTAGTTTAGTTTCCTGACTTCATCCCTTTCTTATCCTGGAATGCAAGTATTCCTAATGAGCAGCTTGCTTTCTTTCTAGCATGTCAAAAAGCATCTCTCTCCTCCTTCCACACACCTTCCCATTGCTTGGGTAGCAGGACTATCATCCTAGAAAATCGGACTTGAGTATTAGACTTAGGCCTGATTTCCCCAACCCCACCCTCCCCACCACATTGCTTACAAATTGTGTGGATTTTGCCTCCATAGTATTCCAAACACGTGTTCTGTCTTTTGGATTCTCATTTTTGCCATTAGTCTCTCTGTTAACTTTGATCTAAAATATCAAAATAACTTTATAACTCGACTGTCTATATCTGCTTTCTTCTTGCAAAACATAACTCTGATCATGTTCAGAACCCTCCAATGATTTTTTTAATAAGAATTCTAAATTACAATTTGTTCTTTGTCTTTCAATAACCCCCACTATTAGGCAAAACATATTTGTCTAGGCTTACTTTTTTATTCTGTATCTTTTAAGATCCAACCCCCCCAATTCCCATCTTTTCTCCTTATAATAAACTATAAGTTGCTTGAGAACTAGGGCTTTGTGTTATTTGTATTTGTGTCCTCCAGACCTTCACACAATACTTTATTCTAAAATCTCAATATATGTTTTCATGGTGAATGAATAAACGTATGAAGTAACTTTTCCTCATCATTTCCTCATCCTAGAAAGTTTAGCATTCCAGACAAGCAATAGAATTCTCTTTAATACAAAGCTAATAAAAAAGACTAGAGTGGTAGGTTCTCAGCCTTGGATGCACACTGGAATCACTGAGAAGATTTTGAGAAACACTAATGCTCCACCTCCAGACATTCTGATTTAATTTTCCTGGGTGGGATTGAGTAAATGGTATTTTTAAACATTCCGCAGGCAATTTGAAGTACGCCCAAAGTTAAAAACTTTTGAGCTAAAGAGTCAGTGTAGGCTGGAGAAATTTGAATTTTGAATATAGTTTAAGATTAATTTTCACATACTATATTTACCCCAACAATCAAATCCACCTAAACGAATCCTTTCACTGTCTCTAACATCAGAATTTGATACTTAATAGCTAATGAAAAATACACATTTAAAAAAACTCATTTTAACAGAAAATTAGACTTTTAAAATCTATATGTAATCATCTGAGATTAGAGTATTCAAAAAGAGTATAAGACTAGAAAGCAAACCATCATGAATTATGCTGGGCCTTTTATTCTATTCATGTACTTATCTATTCATGTAACCAATTTTAATATTCAATTATGCTTTGGTTGTTTACAAATGCAATCTTAATTCATACAGAAGTGATTCCACCTCAGGCTATTTTAAATTCTAGAGTTTACTGATCCTTAATGTATCTTATGTGATCATTAGCAGTATCGATTATCTTTGGGGAGTCACTGGGTCTCTGGTAAGACCTTCAAGCTCATTAGGGGTTTGAATCCTTTAATCCTCAAAGAAGGAAAGGGTATAAGTGACGTAATGACTTCTGAATTTTCAATGTTCCCGTTATTTCATCTTATTCTCTTTTTAAGTATAGATATAACACATATTTGGAAATATTTTTTAAGTTTTATATATCACCAAACAGCCAATCAGTATTATTTAACTAACCTTTCTTGTTTTAGAAAGTAATTGACTGTTTTTAATTACCACTATTGATGACTCAGTAATTCATTAACTAGTTTTGAAGTACTAACAAATTTTTTCTTAATAAGTTCCTCCTTTTCCATCTCCCTCCCTCCTCTACCCTAAATCTGCTCCAAAACTGTCAATATTTCAAGATAACATAGAGGTAAAAGCAGAAAAATTATTTAGTTTTTTTTTTCTTTTTTCCCCCTGTAAATGTTTACAAAAAAAGCCTGAAGCCCTCAGGGGAATGTGTGTGTGTGTGTGTGTGTGTGTGTGTGTGTGTGTGTGTGTGTGTGTGTATTTGAGAAAAAATTCCTCAAAAACTAAAAATGTGCCACTCCCCTACCCCCATCCAGACTTTTTGGGCATGGAAGAGGTGGAGGGAAATTAATATAAAGACATTATCTCTCTTCAGAAACACAGAAGGGATGTAATGAAGTGAGCCACCTGAAAATAGTAAAGCAGATGCAAATAAGGAGGGGTGCCTGGATTGCTCAGTTGGTAGAGCATGAGACTCTTGATCTTGGGTTCGTGAACTCAAGCACCAAGTTGGATGCAGAGCTTTCTTAGAAACAAACAAAAATCGAAACCAGATGGAAATAAGGAATGTGTAACAGTTGATTACAAGCATGGACCTGAGCCAGACTGCCTGGGTTTAAAAGCCAGCTCTAGCATTCATACTAGCTATGTAACCCTAGGCAAGGTATTGGTAATTAATGTTGCCTAAGTTTTCTAAACCATAAAAAAAATGAGGATAAATACAGTACCTCCCTCATGAAAGTGTTGCAGGGATTAATTGAGTTGGGGATGCTAGAGAGAATGCAGTCTCACTCAAACCTCCCAGTTCCCCATGTACTTCATAACATCTTTGTCCTTTCTTGGCTCTGTGATGCTACTTCATCCTCATTCCTTCCTACTATCTTGGCTATTCTCTCCAAACACCACTCAAAAAAGACCACTGACATTTAGAGCTGTCTTCTGACTAACTGTTCAGGTCATAGGCATCCTAGAAAGCCCCAGAGACCTGCTTAAGAAACTTCTCCAAGCTTTGCCCCCTAACCATCTAAACTGAATCTTCATTTTTCTTTGCTCAATCCTTCTACATGGACCTTACACTTGGATGGAATACCAGGCTTTTCATTTGGTATCTCTCTTCCCATTTTGTTCTCTTAATACCAAGCAGTGCTTTCTGTGGAGGAATGGAACACACACCCACACCCACCCTGCACTGAATAGGCTTCCAGAGTCTGTCCAGGGCCCAGGTCTTGAAGACTTACTTTTTTTCCTTGGGATGATCACACAGCCTTGTAGTAGACTTCTCCTATGTAACCACCGCTTAAAGGACCAAAGGTCTTTTTTTTTTTTCCCATTCTCCACATTCATGTAGGGAATCTCCTTTTCCTCCCTGATGTCAACATTCATTGATAGGCTAATAAAAATAATGACTTATCATCCACTGAATGCTACAATAAACTAAGCACTCTCTGGAGACAACTAGTATTGTTATCTCTCATTATGCAAATGAGAAAACTGAGGCAGAGGATGGGTAGGTAACATAACCAAAGTCACACAGCTCATAGTTGGGGAAGCACAGACTGCAAGTCTCAGTGCCCATATTGTTTTATACTGAGTGTTGGTTTAGAAGCAAACTATCGGGGTTTGAATCCTGTTAGCTGGGAGCCATGTGACCTGAGGTAAACCATTTAACAGATCTGTACCTCAGTTTCTAATTTATAAAATGGAGATAATTGTGTGGGATACTGTATGTAGGACTCTTGGAACAATACCAGCACTTTGAAAGTGCTCTAATGGTTGATTACTACTACTACTACTACTACTACTACTACTCTGTATTGCCTATCCTGATGGTTAAATATCTGTCTCTGTTCCCAATTTCTAGAACTCCAGACCTATATATCCAGCTCTACTAGATGTCTGGCTGTTCCATAGATGCCTCAGTTCATTATTATATCCTCAACCTATTAGTCTCGTATATTTTACTTTGGTGAATGCTGTCATCACACCAGACACAGGAGTCACTCTGAATTTCTCTTTTTAAATCAGTTAATATGAACAACTAATTTCCCCTCACTTTATTCCATCTGCCTTCTCTCACTCCTACTTATAAGACTTATTTCCAGTATATTGAAAAACTTAATGTTAGTTCATTATCAAACAAAAACAAACAAACCAGGAACTGTACAATGTGCCTATTAAAGATGAACAGAATCTATATACAAACAGATGAACATAAGGGAAGGGAAGCAAAAATAATATAAAAACAGGGAAGGAGACAACAACATAAGAGACTCTTAAATATGGAGAACACACAGAGGGTTACTGAAGGGGTTGTGGGAGGGGGGATGGGCTAAATGGGTAAGAGGCATTAAGGAATCTACTCCTGAAATCATCGTTGCACTTTTACATCATTGTTAGTTATGCTAACTAACTTGGATGTAAATTAAAAAATAATAAAAAAAGATGAACAGAATATAATCTCTGTCTTCTTCAGTGAAAGCAAATGTAATTTATTTTTTTAAACTTATTTGCATAGTAATCTTTCTCCCATTCTATTATCAAGTGAGACCTCTAGGTAGGTGGGGAGTTTGCCACCACAAAGACCTCAATTTTCTTATAGTAATCCACTGAATCATCAAATACTCTGCTCAGTTAATAGCAAATTGTACTTGGTGACTTCAGAAATTTACCATGATTGAAAATTAGAGTTAAGGATAAAGCTTACATTTAACCAAGGTGTTCATTAATACAAATAGTACAAATGGGTATAAATTATCTTCAGGGAATTACTTTACTGTATTATTAAAGCAGTCATATCCCCCTTAAGACTCTTGTTTTTATTCAAGCTGATAAAAACAATGACTTAATGTTAATTGAATGCTACTATTACCAAGCATTTTTTGGAGATTGGTAGTATTATTATCCTTCATTGTGTAAATGAGGAATACTTGTAATAATATACATAAATATTAGTGAAGTCCAGTTATCATTGTTGTTAACTCCGTTGTTACTCAAATTGTCTTCATTGACCATATGAGTTTTTCTGCAATGCTTTCTATGTTCCAGGCACTAGACAATTTGATCTAACAGGTCTGCCAGCCACTAATTGATATAGAATTATTGTGCAATTTGGAAAAGGAGCCCTTCCTCAAGGTACTTCATGTCCATCTATAGGCAATTTTGTCACGATGATTAATTTTATTAGAACATGGCACTAAACTGTCTGCAGAAAACTGTAATACTTAAATCTGCAATGACTCCTCTAGAGTTGTGCAGTGAGCAATCTGCACAGTCATTTACTGTGGTCCAGCTTAGTCTATCCTTGTCCTCAATAGAGAATTTTTGCTTCTAAAAATCGCTAAGAAGAATGAATGCTTCAATAATACAGTAAATCAGAAATCAGAGTTTATATAAGTAAACAATTTACTACAAAATTATTACAAAGAAAGACCATATTATTAAGTAATGAGTATCATATATGCTGATTATGAGACTTAGAAGTCAAGCTATAAAGGGCAATGCATTTTTGTGAGGTTTGACCACAGTCATTCTTTAGAAAATCAGTTATTTATTTATTTATTGAAAGTCTGTTATTTAATAAAAGCATCTGACAACCCTTCAGATCCAGAATTATTAGGCTGATATTAACCTGAATAAGTTCACATGCTCAAAATCTTGTTTCCAGAAAGGACCATCCTTAAATCACCTAAAATAAATAAGTATCTATCTCTTTAGGGATTAACAATTCAAATGAGAAACTTCCTTATCATTAAATCCATAGTGCTTAAAATTTAATCTCTTTTCTCTTGTTCTCTCAATGTGAGAGTAAGTAATACAACACATGTAAAGTGCTTAGGTGTGGAAAGCACTCTATAGGTGGTAAAATTCTTAAATTCATGCAGAGTCCTTATTAATGCATTTAGAATATTTTTCAGGCTTCCTGTATAATGCCAAGTTATACTATTAATTTCTTGAAAGCAAATATGAATGAGTAATTATAGTATCTGAAATTTTCTTTTTAAAATATGGATATAGCAGCCCATGATCTTAAGTTCATATTTTAACATATGCTACACAAGTACATGATTTAACAAGGAGATACAACATGTAAGCAACATTGCAAATTTGAAGAAAATTACTTTCTAAAGATATATACCAATAATTAATTTTTAAAAATTATGAATGCCAGGGTACCTAGTTGGCTCAGTCAGTTAAGCTTCCAACTCTTCATTTCAGCTCGGTCATGATCTCATGGTTCATAAGATTGAGCCCCACGTCAGACTCTGTACTGACAGCAATGAGTCTGCTTGGGATCCTCTCTCTCTCCCTCTCTCTGCCCCTCCCCCACTCACACGGGTGTTCTCTTTCTCTCTCTCTCAAATAATAAATTAATTTTTTTTTTAATTAAAAAATTGTGAAAACCTAGGTTTGATAAATTGATACAATACAAAGATAGATAGATAGATGATAGATAGATAGACAAAAATAAACTGACTTTTCATCACCATTAATTCCCTTTAACAGTTCTCTTTTTGTTAACTATTACATCATGTTCTCCTTATTCCAATTTTTATCAATTCTTCTTCCATTCAGCTTCTTACTTCCACATAAAACTATAACACATTAAAATCTCACACAATTTATTTTCTTTTCTTAGATTCTTTTATCATTCATCATGTTACATATATTGGAGTACTTAATGTGTTTGTGTTACTGCAAGAATGATTCCATTTGGTCCTAATACCTATATTGGCCTGTTTTCTTCAGTTTTATGTATTAAAAGCAGATTTTTTAATCTGTTTTTGAATATTTATGTGTAGAATATTTGTACTTGTCATAGTTTTTCTTTTCCTTGTGTTGGCACTTTTGGTGTATTTCTGGCCTTTTAATTGTACAGAAAAAAATCCTCAAATGCTGCAGCATGAGAGATATAAGCGACACTTCTGTCTTCATGTTTCATAATTACAACCTGCACTCAGCAATGGAAGTCATGGTTGACCACCAGAGAGTTGTCATCAGGCATGTAAGATTAGGAAGTCTGACAGAAGAATGTACCTATTAACTGCAGAGAAAGAAATAAGAGATCATTTTATCAATTATATGGAAATGTCATAAGGAAAAAAATCTAAAAAAAAAGACTAAAAATTGTGTTTCTGTAGCTATTAGCAGAAAAAAGAAAACTTTAATAAATCACTTTATTTTCATGTCTCCTACACAAAAGATTGAAAGAGTATTCTCTAGACCATGGTCTGATTAATTTTTTTTCAGTGAATTGAGTAGCTATTTTCTTTTCTAATTGATAAAATTGATCAAATGCTTGATAACTTCTCATGGACATTGACAATATGTGATATCAGTAATGCCAATAATTTTTTTTATTAAATATTGGACTTAGAGCATCCTTTGATTTTCTCATTAAATATGAAAGTTCATATTTATTTCCTGGGTATCATCTCAAACATATTCTTGTAAACAGAGACAACATCTCTAAAAGAGGAAAACATTGATTTACTTCTTTGACTTTACCAAGAACTGTTATTCAAAAATTATTTTCATTATTATTGTTTTTAACTTAGAGGAAAACTCTACATTCCTAAGTAGTGAAAAAATTCAAATAATGTATAAATATATATATTTTTAAGTGTAGCTAGAATATAAATGAGAGCACACCAATCCAGCTCCATAAGAAATCACCTAAATTACATAATAAACAAGTTGCTCTTTTTCTGCCACAAATGACCGCTTCTCTTTGTCCAGGCAGGCACACCTAATAGATATTGCTGGTTTGGTTCCAGACCAACTCAGTAAAGTGAATATCACAATAAAACAAACTCAAAAGGTATGGGTTTTTTAAAAATGTTTATTTTGAGAGAGACAGAGAAGGACTGGGGAAGGGAAAGAGAGTAAGGGAGAGAGAGAATCCCAAGCACACTCCATGCTCAGCACTGAGCCCAATGTGGGGCTCCATCTCACCATTTGTGAGATCATGACCTGAGACAAAATCAAGAGTCAGATGCTTAACCAACTGAGCTACCCTGGACCCCACAAAGTTATGCTTTAAAAAAAAAAAAAAAGTTATGTTTAAACTGTACTGTAGTCTATTAAGTATGCAGTAGCATTCTATCTTTAAAAAAATAAAAACAATGCATGTACCTTAATTAAAAAATACTTTCTTGCTAAAAAATATTACCGTCATCTGTGCTTTCAGTGTGTCATAATCTTTTTGCTGCTGGAGGGTCTTGCCTCAATGTTGACTGCTGCTGACTGATCAGGGTGGTGGTTGCTGAAGACTGGGTTGTCTGTGGCAATTTCTTAAAATAAAACAATGAAGTTTGATGCACCAATTGACTCTTCCTCTCACAAACAATTTCTCTATAGCATGTGATGCTGTTTGATAGCATTTCACCCATGGCAGAAATTCTTTTAAAATTTGAGTCAGTCTTCTCCAACTCTGCCGCTGCTTTAGCAACTAAATTGGTGTCATATTCTCAACTCTTTGTTGTCATTTCAACATCTTTATAGCATCTTCACCAGAAGTAGATTCCATCTCAAGAAACCACTCTCGGGGCACCTGGGTGGCTCAGTCAGTTAAGTATCCGATTTTGGCTGGGGTCATGATCTTGTAGTTGGTGAGTCCGATCCCTGCATCCGGCTCTGTGCTGACACCTCAGAGCCTGAGCCTGTTTCAAATTTTGTGTCCCTCTCTCTCTGCCCCCTCCCCTGCTCGTCCTCGGTCTCTCTCTGTCTCAAAAATAAATAAACAACAACAAAAAAATTGTTTCAAGAAACCACTTTCTTTGTTCATCCATAAAAAGCAACTCTTCACCTGTGAAATTTTTATCATGAGATTGCAACCATTCAGTCACATGTTCAGGCTCCACTTCCCATTCTAGTGCTCTTGCTGTTTCCACCACACCTGAAGTTCCTTCCTCCACTGAAGTCTGGAAGCCCCTCCAAGTCATCCATGAGGGTGGGAATCAGCTTCTTCCAAACTCCTGTTCATGTTGATATTTTGACCTTTTCCCATGAATCCTGAATGTTCTTAAATGACATCTAGAATGACGAACCTTTTCCAGAGGTTTTCAATGGACTTTGCCACCAGATCCACCAAAGGAATCACTCTATGTGGCAGTGATAGCCTTACAAAATATGTTTTTTAAATAAGAAAACTTGGGAGTAGAAATCACTCCTTGGCCCATGGGCTGCAGGATAAATGTGCTAGGAAGCATGAAAATGATATTAATCCCATTGTACGTCTCCATTAGAGCTCTTGGATGATCAGGTGCAAAATATGAATATTTTGGGAAGAATCTTTTTTTTTTCTGAGCACGAGGTCTCGCAGTGGGCTTAAAATATTCAGAAAACCATGTTGTAAACAGGTGTTCTGCCATCCAGGCTTTGTTGTTCTATTTACAGAGCACAGGCAGAATAAATTTAGCATTATTCTTGAGGGGCTTAGAATTTTTGGAGTAGTCAATGAGCATCAGCTTCAGTTTAAAGTTACCAGCTGCATTAGCCCTGAACAAGATGATCAGCCTGTCCTTTGAAACTTTAAAGCCAAGCATTGACTTCTCTCTAGCAATGAAAATCCTAAATGTCATCTTCTTCCACTAGCAGGCTGTTTTATCTACATTGAAAATCTGTTGTTGAGTGTAGCCACCTTCATGGGTTATCTTAACTACATCTTCTGAATAACTTGCTGCAACTTCTCCATCAGAACTTGCTGTTTTACTTTGCACTTTTATTTTTGGAGACATCTTCTTTCCTTAAATCTCACAAACTAACCTTGGCTAGTTTCAAACTTTTTTCTGCAGCTTCCTCACCTCTCTCAGCCTTCACAGAGTTGCAGAGAGTTAGAGCCTTGCTCTGGATTAGGCTTTGGTTTAAGGGAATATTGTGGCTGGTTCGATCTTCTATCCACATCACTAAAACTTGCTCTATATCAACAACAGGACTGTTTTGATTTCTTAGCATTTGAGTGTTCACCAAAGTAGCACTTTTAATTTCATTCAAGAACTTTTCTTTTGCATTCACAACTTGACTAACTGGCATAGTCAAGTTTTGGTCTAGGTAGCTTTAAATATGCTTTCTTCAATAAGCTCTATTATTTCTAGCTTTTGATTTGAGATACATGCAATTCTTCCTCTCATTTGAATGCTTAGAGACATTCATTGTAGGGTTATCAACTGACCTAATTTCAATGTTGTATGTCTCAGGGGATAGGGAAGTCCAAGTTAAAAGAGATAGGGGACCAGCTGGTCAGGTGGAGCAGTCAGAACACACACAACAATTATTGAGTAAATTCTGTCTTTATGGGCACAGTTAGTGGTGCCCACAAACAATTACAATGGTAATATCAAAGATCACTGACCGCATATAACCATGATATGAAGAAAACATGTTTTTAATTTAAAAATATTATCAATGTTTGTTTATTTTTGAGAGACAGAGAGAGACAGAGTGCTAGCAGGGAAAGGACAGAGAGAGGAAGACACAAAATCTGAAGCAGGCTCCAGGCTCTGAGCTGTCAGCATACGGCCTAATGTGGGGCTCAGATCCACAAACCATGAGATCATGACCTGAGCCGAAGTCAGACACTTAACTGACTGAGCCACCCAGGCTTCTTAAGGCAAATTTGAAATATTGCAAGAATTACTAAAATGTGACCTAGAAATGCAAAGTGAGCAAATGCTTTCAGGAAAATGGTGCTAATAAGCTTCCTTATCACAGAGTTGCCACAGACTTCATTTTGCAAAAACTGTGATACCTGCAAAGCACAATAAAACAAGGTCTACCTGTAATACTATGACAGTAGTTGATGTGTATAACCTAGAAAAATAGACTGTCTATGATAAGCACTTTTTTAAACAGGGACCTTCAAATTTTGTAGAGAGTTAATCATTCTACAATTACACATTTGACATATTTCACATGTTCAAAACTATATAACAAAATTGACTATGACTTAAAACAAAACAATCCTTTTAGGGGAAACCATTTTAAAAAGAACAGAGTTTACATTGCTATCAATGATATAAAAGAAAATAAACTGATTTTGGTTACACATTTAATGTTAATCCAAGTGTCTCTTGATATCTTCTCAAATTAATTTCAGCTATAAAATTGCCTGTTGACAATCCATTTTTATAAATCTCTTGTCAGGAGAGATTTATATTATCCATAATTTAGTTCTAGTTCTTATTCAATAATAAAAAATATATTTATAATACGATTGTCATTTCTAATTAGATTTAACAATATATCTTAGTGACTTGTTTGCACACTGTTTCTTCCTGAATCATACTCCTTCTTTATGGATTTATTTATTTATTAATGAAGTATGTCTTTCAGTATTTCCTCCAAGTGAGGGTTGGAAACTATGTGTCATTGTATACTCTTAAACTTTTTCATTCCACCCTCTCTTTCAAATGTTTAACTTTACTAATTGAATGCTATTTGCTCAGCACTTGCTGTTTTAGCCTATTCTCTTCCAGCCTCTTCTAATGTTGATGAGGTCAGTCTGACTGTCCTTTGTAAGCAAAGAGCTTATTTTTCTTTTCAATTCCAAGATTTCCCTTTTATCCCCTGAAGTTCTGCAATCCCATAGCAAAACAACTAGGTATGATTTGTTTTTATCTAACTTTTTTATATAAAGACTCATCACTTTCTGGAGTTCAAGAAAATTTTCAGCCAACATTTCAAGTATTTTTCCTTCCCTATGAACACTATTATTTGTTACTGAAATTCTTATTTGACATATGTCAGAGCTTCTTGATTTTGTTTTCTCAATGTCTCTTAAATACTCTTTTATATCTTATTTTCTCTCTCTGTGTGCTGCATTTTGCATGCTTCAATCTTCGTAATCATTAATTTTTTTCTTCATCTATATGTAGTCTACATTATATCTGTTCTATTATTTTATCTCAATGTTTATATTACTTTATTTAAAAGCTCTTTTTGGCTTATACTTATGGAATCAGGGAACTCAAGATTCTATACTAAATCTTAGAGAAATAATGCTATAATATTGAGATTATAATTCCAGAAGGGAAAATCCTATGATTAGGCTACAAGATGCATGAGAAAAAATATGTGTCATGGTAGCCTTACTGCCTAGACCACAGCCTGGCAAATTTCATTTTTTCAGTAAATGTTTTCAGTAATGAATTAAATGTAAACCAACTGAGTGCTCAACTTAGTAGTATACTTTAGTATGAATGGATTGTCTTTACTAATTGTCAGTAGTTCAATTGCAATGATTTTCAGCCCAGAGATAATGTATAAACACCCTAAGTGAACATGAAATTTCTGATTCACAGCCCTCGCCACCATTTCTGATCCTGTAGGTACTGGAAAAGATCTAGAAATCTGTATTTTTACAACATGTGTGACTTGGTTCTGGAAGCACAAGAAGCACCTGAAGAGAAGCATTGCCTGAGTGCAATCAGATTTAGAAGTGGTACTGACAGTAGACAGGTAAACCAAAGATTCCTTTATGTGATTTAGTCAGCAGAGGGGACAGTGGAGACGGACAAGAAACACCTTGGTATGAAGAAGCAAAAGTTGAGTAACAGGAGAAAAGTTTGAGGAAAGCTGATTCTGACTTCATCAAGTATCATATCAAAGCTGGATCATTTAAAAAATATGTACATGATGAATGTTTCGTCTTTTGCTCAGGAAAAAACATTTTACAGCATACCTGTTTTTTGTTTTAATTCTTCAAATGGGTTCCTTTATTAATTAAAAAAACATTTTGAATAGTAGGAAAGGTTAATATTGGGTCTATTTTCTTGTGGATTTATTTCTGTAGGTTTTGCACTGAATTTTGTAGCATGATAGAATGATAATGTAATGTAATTTAGCTTAATATCTATTTTGTGTTAGGTGACAGTTTTATTAAGCAGAACCAATAATCATCGTTATTCAGAGTCATAATGACCCATTATAAATGGTCTCATTTTTTAACTTTAATTTTACCTCTTAGAGTATGCCTTTGTAGAATCACTAAAATGGTTACACTTGGTTTCTTTTATAAATATAATTTTAACAATCACTATGGAAACATAAGTCATCTAGTAGTTAAGTACCACTATTCTATATATTTGATACAAAACTATTTTAGTGTCTTGGTTTCTGTTAATTAAACTTTCAGACAAGCACATTTCAGGAAATTAAATTAACCATCCTTCATGTTTTGGAGCCTTAAAATTGAGATTAATAGCCTTTTATTTCTGGGATGCCACCTTTTTGACCCTTGTGTTTATTAGGGTAGGAAGTAGTAGTCAGATTAGACAAAAAAGGACTCATCTCCAACAGCCTCTAGAATCACTGGATTTACAACACCCTCTTTAAAAATATTCAACAAACTAAGGTGGTTTCATGTTTATTACACATTTTAGCCTAAAGCAAATAAATTCAGACAACCATCAGATTGTTTTCTGTCCCAACAGTTGTACTGAGAGAGAGGAATTTGAAGAGAAGAAAGAATGAAGTTATTTAGGTCATGGATACTTCAGAGCAAAGAGGACATTAGAAGTTCTTCAATTTTAACAATGTTTTTACATAACATCAAATATCTATTTAACTTGCATCCTTTCACATAGGCCTAAACCCCTTCTCTCAGAAGAAGAACATTATCAGTCTGAATTTATACTGCAGGTACTAAGTGTCAGAGAAATTAACTCACACCCAAGCCAGCTACCTAGTTCGAAGGCAAAGCTTATGCTTTTTTCCACAGCATCAGAGTCTTGATAGTCAGAGCACATCCCAAAGGCTCTGGATGTATGGGAACAGAGGCAAAAGGTCAAAAAAGTTCAAAAAATGAAGGGTGAAGGTCATCTTAAATACAAACTTTACTAGCTTTATATTATTGTCCAGGGACCAGCATGCAACAATTGCTTAGAATTCAAGGAAAGTCATCCCCTTTCAGCTTCTGTCATGGGCACTATAGGTGGCTCCTGTTGCTTTTGAGTAATAATTCTATTTCATCTATACATGATTAAATATAACTTTCTTCTATAAAATTTGTGCCTGGGTGAACTAAAGATGTATTTTCAAGCATTCAAGAATGTGTAGGAAGAAATCAGATCCATTCACAGAGGCAAACACGGATAACTTATGATGTCGTTATGAAATTTGATATTTAAATCATTTATTTATTCAATAAGTAATCGACAAATACCAGAACTGCATTTATACACTGAGATCATAGAGAAAAAGACACAGTCTCTGACCTTACAAAGCTCATACTCTAGTTGAGGGAAATGGCATGAACAATACAACATGCTAAGTAATATAATAGAATTCATTGCAGGTCATGGCAGTACAGAGGAGGAAACTTTAAACCAATGCATGCATATATGCACATCTGCATATATGTATATAGTATATAGCTTTACTGTTGCTAAGTTGCCACTTAATTTGTAAATAAAATAATGTTCTCAAATTTGTTCAAACAAAAAATCCTCCTATAGAATGGTAAATTAGAATTGCTTTGATTGAGCTTGGAGCATGTGGTTTAATAGAAGAGATATTGAGCTGTCTATATTAATCGGGGTCTTGATAAGCCACACTGATAGTAGCATTTTAGAAAGCCTTGGATAAATTAATGAAAGAAATACTTTTATTTTTAGCCTCACAGATGTTTAGTTTCTGGGTTATAATCATCTCTTAAAACATTAGAATCACTGAAATCCTGTAACTACCCAGGAATTCTGCCAGTCTAGCAAAGTCTTTAAGATAAAACTAAAAAAAAAAAAAACCAACAAAACAAACACAAAAATCCTCCACAAAATCCTGAGAAAATAGGGCATTTCTGTCAGTATGTCTTGTGTTTATGAAGCCCTTGGTCATAAATTATGGTTTTCTGAAGTCCATCTTCTCTGCTTGAGTTTGTAGGTCAATTAGTTATATCCACTGAATAGTATAAATAATGCAAATTACATGAGTCCTGCAAAGTTTGTTGGTTAAATTTATATTACCTTTAAGTAAAAACAGTCATGGAGTTTGGAATAAGTCTTTGTAGCCCAATTCAGAAGTCTTTACTATTTTTTAAAAAAATTTATTCATTTTTGAGAGACAGAGAGACAGCGCATGAGTGGGTGGGGGCAGACAGAGAAAGAGACATGGAATCCAAAGCAGGCTCCAGACTCTGAGCTGTCAGCAGAGTCCTTTGTGGGACTCAAAATACAAATGGAGAGATCATGACCTCAGCCTAAGTTGGACGCTTAACCAACTGGCCACCCAGGTGCCCCAAACCTTCACTATTTTTGATCCTGGACAAATTTTTTATCCCAAGATTTAATTTCTTATCTAGAAAGTGAGGATTATACCTACCACATAATTCTATTATTTGGATCAAACATGGTATATTACACGAAGAACTGGTACAGCGCCTGGCACAGGGTAGTTTTTGAGTCATCAATGCTTGTCTGTCTTCATGCTTGGCTGCAAAACCTTTATCGTTCACACACACCTTCTTACACCATTCCACCAGAGGCATTCAGTCAAAAAGTTATGCTTTTTTATTTTGTGGGGACTTCAAACTTATCAGCTAGTATTTGGCCTGCCCCATATGAGCCAACCATTAAAAATATTACTTGGGTTGCATTTTCCCGCCAAAAATAATTGACACATACCAAGAAATTTCCTCTTATTTCTCATGGTTCTGATGTTAAGTGATTGCTGGGATTGTATTATAATACAAATACTGAAGTATGTACAGTAAGGAGGAATTGGGATACTTTCTGAAATTCATCAGAGTGTAACAATACCATTTTATTTTAAAGACTGGGTTAAAAATAGAGGCGTTATTTGACACCCTATGGATAGTTAAGCTTAGCTGGTCAGAACTTGGTGCTAATATGTCAGGTTAGGGTTTTCAATCTCCTCCCTGCACTAATTACAATCTGATTGATTTTTCACTCACTGGGTTTTTGTTTTGTTTTGTTTTGTTCTGAGCTCACTGACTGCAGCTGTAACTTCAACTTGCCAATGTACACCATTGCTCACAAGAGGACCAGATGAGAGAGTGTGAATGAATTTATTGCCAACCCTTTCCTACTCCAAAAACAAAACAATTTTGTAGATCTGTTGCTGATGGGTCATAGCACCATCTTAATATACAAATAACAGCATTTCATATGGAACTATTTTCCGTGTAAATGATAATAGAGATCATGAGAAAATAGTACAAATTATCTTGGGCCATTGTCTTATTTATAGATTAAAGTACAATTATGTTTTCCACTGATTTACATTCTGACATCTCAGTTGATTATGTTATTTGCTTCCTTCATTCTCATTCTCCCCTTAGATCTGGTTTGACTATTCTTTTCTTTAGTATTCTTTCCCTTGTTAGATTATTTATTTTCTCTGAGTGGCAGAATACCTTTTTTAAAAATTATTATTATGAGAATGCTAAGTATTTACCTAATTATCCTTTAGAGAACATTGGAAGACAAGGCAATTGAACAAATAGATGAATACTGAAAGGAGAATCATTGTATTATTTCTGGAAGTCTCAGTGACTGTTACTTTTCTTGCTTTCACATATTTTTCCTCTAGGTTACTATTTTTTTCATGGTAGTTTTCAAGTTTATGGTTGGTAATTTTTTTTTTTCTGTTTGAAAAAATATCTCAGGAGCATGAAAGTACTTGGATAAATATTATCTACTAAAAAATGCAGTAATTTGAGAAGCTATTCGTTCGTTGTTTTAGAATAGAAAATCATCTGATGCAGTATTTATTTTTATATTATGGATTTCATTTCATACAGAAGTTTAAAGAATTTCAAATCAAATTTTATGTCAACCCAAATATTGAATAACTGATACAAATAAAAGCCGTAGACCCCACACACATAATCAGAGAAGAATCTCATTAATTCAGTTAGGGAATCAACTAGCCATCCGTCATACAGTTATTGAGAGCCTAACTTTGTGTCAGGAATTTTGTAAATACAAAGATGAAAATATATAGTAAATCCCAGCCAAAAACACACACACTTTTTTTTTTATCAGTAAGGTATATAGTGTGAATGTGTATACAAATGAACACCAATATAATGTAGTCAGATCTATCACAGAGATACCTAGTGTCACTGAGAGACCACCTAGCCCAGTGGATAATCTAGTCTGCAGACAATGTATGTTATTTCTGCTTCAATTTGGAATGTATTCTGATTGTTGCCAAGGAATTTTTGAATTATTATTATTAACTTTTGTATTGGATTGGTAACCTTTAAATTGGTTTAATTCCTTATAGTACACATCATCCAGGAGTAGGATGAATGATAGAATTTGATGAATGATAAAGGGTCATGTGGAATTAAACATTTGTAAAAAATAGTTTGAAAACTGGAATTCATTCCTAAAATGGAGAAGTAACTGCAAAATTAAGAACATGTTCGTGGAAACTCAATACCACAAGCCTGGCATTGACAATCTGATTCACGGCTCTCTTCCTATCTATTCACAGTGTTCCTTTAGGGGAAATTTTGCAATGATGTCTCGCAAATGTGTTGCCACTTTCAAAGCTTCTTGCTAGCATTTTAGCAAAGTGGAAAGCAGTTCTGGCTTTTTGGATAAATGTTCCCCAAATCTTCCCTGCCAGATATCTCATTTAGTAGAAAGCCTCAATAGAGTAATATGGAAAAGCAATTTTAAATAGAAGTTTGATTCACTACATGTGATTTTTGTAAATAATATTCTGGGAAGCCTTCTGTGCTTTTTATGGATTTAATTTTACCGTTGGAGGTACATACCTCTTCTTGTCATTGTGACCACTGATATTACTCAGCCACCTATCATTCCTTTTCAGAGAGAATGGACTGTAAATAAATGTTTAAAACTATTCCATAATTGACAGGAGACTATGCAAGAAATGACTATTTCAGAAAGGATTATTTACTTATTATGTTCTCACGTACATATTCTCTGAAACATCAAATGCACCCCCTCCCTAATGTAATGATGCTTTTTCATAGTATCGTTATCGTCCTGTTTTAAATACTATGCTATTATAATTGTCTCTGTATAATTGTGATTCTTTTGCTAAAAGTTGATAGTGGAGAGCAGGGATTTTGTCATATTCATTGTATACACCTTTGTATCTCCAGCCTGGCCACAAACATATATAAGTACTTAACATTTTAGAAGGGTGAATGACATCATTTATCAATGTTTGACACTTGCTAATGTCTACTTACGTTTTAAAAATAAATATGGCTTTCGATGTGATTGTCTTAATCTAATATTTTTGCTTGCTAAAAAGGGATGAAAGAATCCTGCACAATCATTCTCTCTTATCTCTTTGCCTTACTCCTGGTGCATATTCTCATCCTCTCTAGGTTGGTTACAGAAATAGCCTTCATACTACTTACCTGACATAAGTCAAATGTCACCACACCATTCTACATCTAACTTCACTCCCAGAGTGATATTTTCAGCACTTAAATCTAATTATGCCACACTCATGCTTCAGAACCCGTCAGTCCCTGCCCTTCACTCCACAGTGACTCTAGATTCTGATGTTATTTATCTAGACTTAGTTCCAGGACTATAAGTAAAGTCCTGCCTTTTCCTTTTTCTCCCCCAGATGCCTCACATATGATGTTCACTAAATATTGTTGAATAAACACTGCATGATAGAATAAATGAAGATAGCTTTTATAGTCCACTTGTGCTAAAATTAGGCAAGTGATTTAGTTTGTAGAAGTTTCTACTAGAGCTGTTTGAAAATGGAGGTGGATGCTTTAAAAAAGCATTTCATACAGTTGCCTGTTCATAAAAATTATCTGAGGTATGTTTTTAAAATAAAGATTTCAGGAGTCCGAATTTCCAAAGGAAACATGAGAATCTATTTTTTTAAAGTAATTGCTCTAAATGATTCTCATGTTCAGATAGGTTTGGGAGAGAGAGTAGCAGTTAATAGCAAGAGACCTGATGGCTACTCAATGTGGGAAGCTGAACTATGTGACCCTAAATTTATTCACTTCCACAAAGTTTGAGGTACTGTGATTCTAGTAGTATATTTACATTTTATATGTTACCAGGAAGCACAAAAATTCTTTTACCTATCATATTTTGCTAGAAAATAGTTGGTGAAGGGTTAAACTATATACTCATTTTTCTACCTCTGGGATTCTTACAGAATGACAAGAACTATTGGGATTGTGTGAGAAATGATGAATCAGCTTACAATGTATTCCACAAATACTGATTATAGCAGTCATGTTAGATCTATTTTCACATACTGCAATCTCCATGCCAGGTGTAATGTTCAGTATCTAGATAGCATATGGAATAATTATGAACATTTTGCTTAAAACCCATTCCTTAACCATGGGTATCCATCACTCTGGATTTTAAAACTTGACATTTACAACTACTACAATAATATCTATGGTGATAGAGTTGGGACCCTTGAGATCCCAATCATTAGGATTTTGCCTTTCCTCTGAGAGAAATCTTTTAAAAAAGTTGAATTTTATGAACATTCTTTTGAAAGAACATTGGTTCTGGTCTCTTTAGATTTCAGCCACTTGCTGAGACACTCATTTTAATTAGGGATAGAACACAAGCAGAAATAGAAATGTAACTAGCCCTTTTATATATGGGAAAACTACTACTGTTACTTAATTATTAAGAATAGAATTTAATGTACCTACTCTATTGTCTTTGGGACAATGGATTATTCCATTGATTCTTAACTCATTTTATTTTATTTATTTTAATTTTTTTTTAATATTTATTTATTTTAGAAAAAGAGAGATTGTGTGAACAAAGGAGAGGGATATGGGGGAGAGACACAGAGACAGAGACACAGAGATAGAGAGACATTCTCAAGCGGCTCCACACTCAACCAGAACCTGACTCAGGCTGATCCCATGACACTGGGGATCAGATGCTCAACTGACTGAGCTACCCATGTGCCCCTTAACCTATTTTAAATATATATATATTTTAATTTTTTAATGCTTATTTATTTTTGAGACAGAGGTAGAGACAGAGCATGAGCAGAGGAGGGGCAGAGAGAGAGGGAGACACAGAATCCAAAGCAGGCTCCAGGCTCTGAGCTTTCCGCACAGAGCCTGACACAGGGCTCGAACTGAGATCTTGACCTGAGCTGAAGTTACACGCTTAACTGACCGAGCCACCCAGGCACCCCTTAAATATATTTTTATCTTTGAACTTGGCATTTTTCTGCTAACTTTGATAATTCTACTCACATTTCAAGCTGTAGAGGTAGCACATTGAAGTAAGGAAAATAGTGCCTACTTCACAAACTGTGAAATTAAATAAGATATAAAATACAGTATATAGTGACTAACTCTTAATCTATACATTAAAATTACTGTGTAATTTATTTGCATTTTATGGGATGTTAAAAAATAGAGGTTTGAAATGGCTATGACTTGTAAATTTATACTTGTAATAGAAGTGTTTTCAAACAGTCTCAGCTTTTTACACCTAATGTTTGTATGAAATGTGGTGGGTTAAAATGATGGCCCTGAGGCAGCAGATGTTTTCTACTCTACATTTTTGGGTTTATTTCCTTCTTTATCTTTCTTTTTTATTTAAGTTTATTTATTTATTTTGAGAGAGAGAAAGAGAAAGACACTGTGGATGTGCATTTGAAGGGGCAGAGAGAAGGAGAGAGAGAATCCCAAGCAGACTAAAAGATGTCAGTGCAGAGCCCAGTGTAGGGCTTGATCTCACAAAATGTGAGATCATGACCTGAGCCAAAATCAACATTTGGGCACTTAACCAACTGAGCCACTCAGGTTCCCCTACATTTTTATTTTTAATTCTATGTGGTAGTTAAGGCTTAGATTTCTTGGTATTTCATTTCTCTATAGTATTACTCCCATTAAAAAAAAAAAAAACATTATAGCACATATATAAAGTCAAGTTGCTACATTTTCACAAGGAAATTCTTCTAAAGGCAAAGTCAGCTATGTTAAATCTAAGGACAAAACATAGACCATATTGAAACAAATTCAATTTTAAAATAAAACTCTGCACACACAGAAACAAAAAATAATAAGCATCATGTTTGTTTGTTGTGTTTGAGTGAAACAGTTGTATAGGTGTGGACGCTTTGGAAAATGGAAGGATTTTCAAGAGCCAAGAATGCTATGCTGATTTCTGTGGTGTATTCCCAAAGATCAGGAAAAAGATATATACAGGTCACCAGATGGGAAATAAGAAATATAAACTCTTAACAGATTACAGACCTGCAGAAAAGCAAATGAACTACTTTAATTTTGAGATTTTCCTAAAATTTCATTTATAGTTATAAAAATAAGATATGGAGAAAATGGAGTTTCTCAACAGTGGTCTATCTGTCCATGGAGTGGTGCAATTGACCTATGAAAATAGAAAGCCAGGATTTCAAAATAAATACTCTTTTTTGTTTTAGTTACCAGAATGAAGATTTTTACTAATCACCATGCTATAAATGTAAGAGAACTCTTTTAATAGTTTCCTTTACTGTACACATTTCCCTGAGATCTTTTGAAGACAACTGCATCACACACAAACATATTTTTAAAACTGGTCAATTAGAAAGAAGAAGGAGGAGGGAGTGGAGGAGGGGGTATCTCTCTTCCTTCCATGTGTTTTACAAGCCCACATTTATGTATTTATCATTGTAATTAGGATAGTTCCCAATACTTCCACTGACACCACCATCTACCATGTATATTGTACAGCAGGGTTTCTTAAATCTTTTTAAGAAAGATTAAGAAAGATTTTTTAAGAAAGTGCTACATTATAGCACTCATTGAAAATAGCATTTGTATACCACACTGGGGGAAAAAAAAAAAAAAAAAAAAGAAAAAAAGAAAAGAAAAAGAGAAAAGGCTTCTTCCAGCAGAGACTGAAAGCTAGGGAAGGTCTGGGCCCCAGGCCCAACCCAGAAGCCCTGAGGGTTGTAAGCATCAACTATCCTGGCACACCCATAACCCATTTGCACACATCAGGGTATATTGGCATACTAGTTGGGAAGCTCTGTGTTTGGTTTGAAAGAAGTGGTAACATTTTAAACAACTACATGCTCCTTTGTTTGTGTGTTTAGTTGAGCCTAAATTTTAGCAAGAGATATTTCTGTATATTGTATCTCAGCTTTCTATTGAAATAGATTGCTTCCGATGTTCCTGGTGATGAAGATGATGACAACTAAAGATTTGAGCTTTATGTCTCAAGTAAATGCAATGAACGAATGTGAATCTGTTTTGTTTTTCATGGTAACTTGTTTGTTTTTTTGTTTTTTTTTCTTTTTCTCCTAAAACTTTTTACAAAATGTTAGGGGTTCAAAGTAGTAAATTGAATTTTTGAGCAATTGTTACTGAGGTAATTATTAATGGTTTGGGGAAAAGAGTAAGATGACATACCTAAATAACTCAATTTATTTTATTTTAAACAACTTTTATTTTTTTCGTTTAATATATAATGTTTCTTATGTAATTTGGGTGTAATAATCACAGTCTCTATAACAGAATGAAGCATGTCAAGCTTTTCAACGTTAAAGAGAAATGTCTTTAAAATGATTCTAGACATAAGAGGGAGAGATGGGAGGAAAAGAGAGCTGGGGAAGAGGGGGGCATAGACTTATCAGTTTCTCTTACTGTGTTCAAAATTTAACAATTTTTTCTGTCTAGAAATTGTTATATGTAGCTTTAATCTCTTCTACTCCAATGCAACTTCATTTTCTCTTTTTATGTCTTGGAGGGCAGGGGTTCCCAAGAGTGTAAGAGAGTTAAAGAATAACCAGCTGTATAACCACGATTGGGTAATGTTGACACAACTATAAAATAAAAGCTATTCCATTTGTTCTATAGCCCTTAAACTTTGGAAAAGTGTCCAATAGTGGAAAATTAAAAAAAAAAAAATTCTGCCTTGTTTTGTAGAAGAAAAGGAGCTTGAGTCTGTCTATCCATGATAGATTAGGTCAATTGTATTTCTTTCCAAAGCTTTTAAAAACACTAGTGAAGGCTGAAAGAAGTTGTATGTCATCATTATGATGTCGGTAACCTGTGACATTTAAGTAATTGATTCCTATGTTCATTGTGCTTTATTAATAATCCTTTGTCTATTTCTTGACACATTATTCTGCCCCTTCTTTCATAACAATCTCTTCAATTTTGAAGATAGTCTCATTGCAACATGTACTCATGAGGGCTGGTTTCATCTGTTGTAGATTGAGATCATGTATCAGGAATGCCCTTTGAGCTTTTGTGACCTTAAAGCCAGTGTGAAATTGGATCACAATTACAGAAAAATACCCAGTCTGTAACTATTTGTCTCAGACTTCTTAATGACAGCTCTTGTACTTGAAATGACTTAAGAAGACTGTTCAACATCAAATCCTTTTTTAGGAACTTACTGAAGTACATTTGAAGTTTATCATACTCCTAGGAAGTTTTGGAGAAACTACGTTTCAACATATGTGTCCCATGATTTTACTTTTTGTTTTGTGCTTCAAATGGACTAACAATGGATTTTTCTCAGCTTTATAGGACATGACAGGTGCATTTTCTCATTTTGAAGTTCAGATCACGTGAAACTATACCAACTGTCTCTAATACAAGATTTCTGATGATCCTTAACCCACATAATGCATTAAATTTAGCCAATATATTTACTGTTTATTAGTTTTATTACAAATATTGTAAAATGTCTAGAGATTATTAAGCACATGATAAATGTACATTATCATTATTCTATAGCATTTAGAGAAACAAACAAGAGTTTGTGCTATGTCACATTTTATCTAGAAATAGTTTTTCCTGTCAGATTTTTCCAAATTGATAATTAAATAAATCCTGGGCACTAGTAGTTTAGAGTTTAGAGGAAAGATTTCCAGATGACCACACAAGAAAACTTTTACTTATGAATAAATTTCTATGCTAGCTAAATTTATTTCTAGAACATTATTAACTAATGGTTCCTATTAAGCCATTTTACAACTTTGAGTTGATATAAATTATGCCATTTGTGAGTTATGATTCTTATAACAATCTCTTACCAAGTACTAATTGAACATATCTAACTGTCAAATAAACTTTACTATTGTTTTTTAGATTCTTGATTGAACTATTAGCTAATTACAATACTACCTTTTCTATGAAATTGGGAGGTTTTCTCAATAGTTCAATAACCAATTTGAGTGAATTTGTTTGGCATCATATGGAATTAGTCTAAAGGATCTTTTGTAAAGAGAAGTTCAGTTTAAATAACAAAATTTAATTTGAGAAATGTAGTTCCATTCACCCATTTTATTGATTCTGGTTGCCCAAAATATAGACTAAATATAATTAGTGAACAATATTTTATTAGAAAGTAGAAAAGTAAAAATAATTTCCTGATTTGATTGTTAGTGAAACTATTACATGCTCTTGCCAATCTCATTATATAAAGCGACATATAACAACATAAAGTTATAGATAAAACATTTTTTAGACGATCACATGAGATTCCTTATAATTAACTCAGCAGCTACTGAGAAAACAGCTATTTTGATTGAATACCATTTTGCAAAGATAATTAGCACTATTACATTTAAAAATTACTGCTAGAGTATGAATGGATAGATTTTGTCTGGTTGCCTACTGAAGAATTTTCTTCATCCATAAATTTATGAGGATATTTTAACATGAAGCCCATATTTTAAAAGTATAAAGACAAAGAGAGTGTATCCTGATTCATGGTTTTGGGAGATTCTTTTCTTTCTACCCAAAGCGAGGTTATTTGTTTACAGGTCAAGTCCAGAGCCTACCCTCTGTAAAATTCCCATAGTTGTCTGGCCCTGAGCTTCACTTAGAAGTCTACTTATACATTTATTTGTGAGAAATCCTAGCCAGGGAAGATCACGTGCAGGACCCCACCATTGCTGTGATTCCGTATCTTTAATTCACTCTGGCTTCCTCTTTAGCTGATGGGCAGCACACATCTATACAACATGTGACACCACTTCCCAGTTGCCAAATTAGTAACATTTTACTGAAGTAAAAAACACAAATGATATAAATACAGGGAGATCATCACTTTAAGACATGGCTAGTGGGAATGAAATGATAATCCCTCGAAAAATCAATTTTTCAAAATGCAGCAAAAACCTTAAAATATTGCTATAGTTTAAGACAGTAAATTTGATTTCTGGAAATCTGTCATAAGGAAAAACTAGAATGCAACTACCAAAAGTTGCATTGAAGGGTGTTTATGACAGTGACATTTATAATACTGAAATATTTCACTGAAATTAAACATCCATCCAAATGGAACTAGGTAAATGAATTATAATATACTATATGAGAGAGATTATAAATAATTAAATTATTTGTAATACTGTTTACAATATGGAAAATACCTTGAAATAATGAAAACTGACAATTGAAAAACAACTGTAAAAAAAGATAAATAAATTTATGAGTAATCTTATATGCATGTGTGCATATCTATATTTGTACCTGGTTCTGCATCTTTCTATCTAACTACACTTAAAGTACATAACAACCTTCAGAGATAATGAAATTACTTGCCTGTTCTTTTAAATTTCTTTACACTTTTATGCAGTCCCAAAATTTCACAAAATTAGATGAAATTATTTTTATAATCACAAACATTTTACTTAAAAAAATGGACTCAGCCTTAGGTTGTGGAGAAAAAGAATACCCTTCATCAGCTGACATATCCCTGTCTGGCCACAAAAAAAATGCTATCAGATCACCCCCATATATTGAAAAGTTCTGTTGCTTATCATGAGTGACAAAATGAGACACATTTGATAACTTGGTTTGTATACTTATTATCAATAATTGAAGAGCTTGGCTTAATGTGTACTAAAATGTCCAATACTTCCCTTTTGCCAAACGTAAAACAATAAAAGTAAATTGAATAAAGAAGAGGTATATGTATATATATATATATACAATGGAATACTACCTGGCAATCGAAAGAGAATGAAATCTTGCCATCTGCAACAACGTGGATAGAACTGGAGTGTATTATGCTAAGAGAAATAAGTCATCAAAGAAAGACAAACATCATGATTTCACTCATATGTGGAATTTAAGAAACAAACATATAAGCATAGGGAAAGAGAAGGGAAAATAGGATAAAAAAGAGAGGGAGGCAAATCATAAAAGACTCTTAAATACAGAGAACAAACTGAGGGCTGCTGGAAGGGAGGTGGATGAGGGGGTGGGTGATGGGGATTAAGGAAGGCATTTATTGGAATGAGCATTGGGTGTTATATGTAAGTGATGAATCAGTTCTACTCCTGAAACCAACATTACACTGTATGTTAACTACCTTAAGTTTAAATAAATAAATTTTTAAAAATGAGAGTAAACTGAGTTTTTCTAAAATCCCAAAGAAAGTGAAAATAGTGACTAAGAAATAATTATAAAACCATACAGAATGAGACTTTTATAACTCACCAAATATACTATAAAATTAACTTTTTTTCCAGTGAAGATGACTTTAACGTATACTTTAAGTGCCCTTTGTGCAAACAACATTGACTTTGGAGAACCTGAATCTGTAATATTTGGCAACTAATAGGAGTTTATTCATTTCATTTAGGGCATTTCAAAGCCAAATCTTAAAGTTATTAAACAATCTTTGCCTTAGTGCTAACAATTACTATGTTTTATTATATTGCCCCTAAGCTGGTAACTACAGAAATGGAAGAATGATCTTAGGAAAAGAATAACTTGGAAATAATGCATAACTTCTCAATTCCATCCTAATAACAGAAGTTTAATGGAAGAACAGTGGTGCTATCAGCTGATTTTTGTTCATGGGAAACACCAGGACTAACCTTTGTTTTAGCACTTTTTACTGAATACATATAGATATGGAAAATGTTTATGAATGAATTGCATTGAGTTAATGTATATGAGATTTGCTCAGCATCAAGCACTTTGAAGCACAGTGTTCTGTGCATAATAGGAGCAAATTGAAAAGCCTGTTGAATGAATGATAGGCATTTAATGAACCGTGATTTCCTCCCCCTTAATCCCAGTTTCTTCCTTAACTGACAGTTATGTCAAAAATTCAAGTCTGCAGGGTGGACTGGAAGATTTCACATTAAAAACAATGCAAAACCAACAAACAAAATTGTATTTTCAATCTACAGCCCAATAATATTTAATTTATTTTGATTGACAGAATTTTAAAGTTTCCAGAGTAAAGTTAAGTTCAAATAGTAAGTAAAATGCTATGGTTTTTAGTTAAATTCAAGCCTCAGAAAAGTGAAAGTTATTATGTGTGCCTAAAAATAACCTTGTATTTTTTTCATTATTACAATAAAATTACTGATAGGTCCCTACAGTTGTTTTATTGTGTTGAAAGTTACAATCATGGAGAATTTGCATGAAGAATACAAATTTTGTCTTTACCATAATGATGTGACTTTCATCCATGTGTCTATTACATTTTTAATGGATGCTTAGCAACTGAGTCTATAGCTTTTGTTTGGTAATGTCTATTTTAGGAAAAGAATCACATTCAATAGAAGTTAGAAAAAATCTGGTTTTTATATTGATTGATGCTCATTAATTGTTTACCAAGATATTTAAACATTCCTCAAACTCATCTTCTGAACAAATCATTTTCACAATCATAGGGAAATAAAGCATAATTGATGGGACTAGCGTTCAACAAATGCCTGTGACTTGAATTTTATGTGTACTTTATGTACATGGTTTTATGGATAGCAGGAACTGAATGATCTATTTATCTCCGGGTAGAATTTTCACCAGTGAGCTAAGAACTTTCATATTTTGCTGGGGCTAATTTGAAGATGATTTGTATTTGTTTGAAAATAATTTTAAGGTATTGAACTACCTAGTAATACTGAGTTTTATTAAAAACTACAAATGCAAAACAATTGAAATGCTGATCTTTAAAAGGGGGGGGGGGCAGAAAGGAAGGAAATGAGAAACGGTTTTATTTTCCAGTCAATATGCCATTGCTGATTAAAGAAAAAGATGAGATTTCATTGTATGCTACAAAGGAGGATGACATCAAAGTGTCCTCTTAGAAGCAAGCTAGCTATATAAACCACAAAAAGAGAGCTGCATTAAAAATACAATATGTTGAAACAGTAATTTTTCAATGCTATGTAAATACTATGGACATTTTAAATTCAAAGATACGCAGAATCAGCAGATAGTGACAGTTTTAAATTTGCTAAAAATCAATACAAGAGCAATAAAATGCAATTTTCTTAAACCAGGCTGTAACTTCAATTGAGCTGAACCATTCTTGATTCAACTGAGAGATTTTTTAATAGGACTTAAGAAAGTGGATTTAACATTGTTTCATTTTATTAGTAGTTGAGCAATACAAATGTGAAATGCTTTGAAGTAATCTACATTATATTTTTATTAGCTTCAGAGTTTCTATATACATATTTTATGTCCTTTCAGAAGCTTAAATAATATTACATTCTAATTATTATTTGCAGATGGTATTTGTTTTTCTCATAATGACCAGTCAGAAATCAGTGCTCTGAGTTCCATGAAAAAGAATCATTTCATGTTGAGTAGCAGTTACTCAGTATGCATTCTAGCTCTTGCTCTCTCAGAGGGAAAGATTTAAATAATGTATGGTGGGTTCCTTTGTAATGAGGCGTTCTTTTTTTATGTTTTGTTGTGATTTTGTCACTTTAGAGGAAATGTCGTTAGTTAAAGGGTCACAAATCATATCAAGGATTTCATCAATGCCATGTCATTGATCTATATATCTTTTAATGGTGGTGGGGGGGGTGTCATTCAAGGCCCTTGGGTATTTAATTCAAATGCTAAAGTTAAGAACCATGAGCATATTGATGAATTAGAAAAAAGATAAAGAATTGTGTGTATAAAGCAGGACTGGTGTGAATTTCTTTTTCTTTTCCTTTTCCTTTCTTTCTCATTAAAGATTGATCTAAAGATTTTTTTTGAGGAAGAGTTATTTGATAGCCATAGTCACTTTTTTTTTCTTTTTTTTAGTTCCCAGAGTGGTAATAAAAAAATCATTCAATAAAACACAATTTCCCTTTTCTCTTGTGTCCGGTATTCCCTTCCTCTTCAAATGCAACTGTTTTCTTAAAGCTTCTTTCAAAAGTAAAGACTGTGGAAAAAAAATTCTAAAGAGCCTAGAAGCTTTTTAAACATCAGATTGAAGTCTTGCTTCTAAGTGTGGCTTCTAAAACAGGCTATCTTGAAATAATAAAAAATAAAAATAACAAATCTCAGTAAATTTTGTTTTAACAAAAGAGTAGGCTTCCTAAAGATATCCTTCATTATCCTGTCATCTCTTTTCATAAATGTTTCCTGCATGTGAAGTCGCTTGTATCCTCTAGCACACTTGTCTTATTCAGGTATGGATATGTATTTTGTGCATTTCTTTTTATTGCCTACACATTTCACTATTATGCCATGTCAGGCCCTTTGTCAACTGACAGTCTGTACGGCCCTGTATTTGGGATATATACCTAGGAGGCATAATAAGTAACACCAACATATATAACACAAATCTGCAATCTCATATGACAAAGAAAATAATTTCTTTTACCAAAGTTCTATAATATTCTCTCAACTTAAAACAGTAGCATGTTAATTTTACCTGTTTTCCAAAGAGCATGTCATTATTATTGACATGCTGCTGGCTTTATGGTCCCAGGATGCATGAATTATTAGTGTTGCTTGACATTTTTAAATCCCTAACTCTATAGCCTATAGCTATACTTCCCGTTAGCTATTACGGGCTTTAAGAGGCCATCCTAGTTCTTGATCAATGATTGCTCAGTAACTCAGAGGTGTCAGATCCTCTTGTGGGTTTAAAAAAAAAAAAGAACCATAGTTGTTATTTTTGGACTTTATAAGACATTATCTAAGTAAAATTGTAAAGCACTGTTATGTATACAAAGCCTAGAGGACATCTATCCTGATTTTTTTTAAAGAAATTACACTTGCTTTTCCTTTTGAACACTATTTTAACAGTAAGGCAATACTATTCAATGCAATTATTATTCAATTTTAGTGTCATTAGTCTCCAAATGCATTAGTCTTGAGTATTCAATAAAATATTATATCAGCACTATATCATATAACAAATATGTCTGAATATTTATTATCCAAAAAGTCCAGGAAGAACAGTGAAAATATTTGAGTTACAAAAATGTGTAGCATCTTTATGAGTCATTAATTTTCCAGGAACAGCATACTGATTCTTACTAGACTGAGTTTTTAAGTGGCTATTTGCTTGTCATGTAAAGATATAAACACTGAAAGCATGAAACAGAAAAAACAGATATATCAAAGACATCTGTTTTCTTTCTCAAAGAATTATTACCCTTTATTTATTTATATTTCCATTCTCATTGTGTTTTTCAGTATGAGGAGATGTTAACTGACTCCCAAATTTTTAAATCTGCCAGCAAATCAATGCATTATCGGGGGGATTTTTAATTGATTAAGAATCACAATGGAGATATATTTTATTTCATTTTTTCCCTTTAATATACACTTTGCTTCCCTTATCAGCAGGAAACACTTTAAATTGGGACACCTGTAATGAAACTCAGTACAATTAACTGCCTGCCAGCCTTTTACACTAGATCTATACTACCAGTTATGTTGCTAAATTGTGGGTTTGGAAATGTGCCTTATACAGATTGACTCGAACTCATGGAAGGATATATTCCAAAATCCCAGTGATTAGTTCCAGTGATAAGTTTAGAATAGGAAACACATTTTCCAGTGTTCTCCTATTCCCAAACCCAATGTCCTATTTTAAGTCCTTGTCTCAACTGATCTCTTTGAAGCGTTTCAAGCTCTGGCACAATCTATGTTTTGAAATACTCTTCTCCTTTGACTTCCATTCTTTTCTTTTCATCCTATCACCTAATCAATCTTTCTCAATTTCCTATCTGGGACCCTTCTTTTTTCTCATTCACTAGGTTCTATTTTTTATATTCTTGTCATTTATTTACTCACAGAAATTTAATGAACTATTTACTTTGTGTACTGTAGTATAAAAAATATCTGAGGGATTCAAAACTGCAGTCAATGAAGACATTGTCCTGAAGACCTCGGCCTTTAATTAGTGCAGAAAGCCTCTAAAACTGTCATTTCAACTGGATGATATCAATGCTTCCTTTCTCCTCCCCACATTCTACCTGAATGATCTCCCTGATCCCTAGGACTTCAACCACAGTATATACTGGCCAGTCATGATACTTATCTACAGCTCTATTTCCAACTCCTTAGTGGACCTATTTCTTTGGATGTCCTGTAGGCACCTAAAACCCTGTGGGCCACACTTTAAATTTTCTCTGTACCAATGCTCCTTTATATGAAAAAAAAAATCATCATTCATCTACTAGATTCTTAGGCTTGAGGGTTTCCAGTTGTGTTAATACTTTCCCATCTCATTACCTCTAAGTTAACCTTGACTAATACTTTCTGTTTCCCCCTTTCTTTAAACTTAATTATTTATTTTGGGAAAGAGATAAAAAGAGAGAGAGAGAGAGAGAAAGAGAGAGAGAGAAAAAAGTGGGGGAGGAGCAGAGAGAGGGAGAGAGAGAGAATCCCAAGCAGGCTCTGCGCTGCCAGCACAGAGCCCAATGCCGGGCTCACACTCACAAACTGAGATCATGACCTGAGTGAAGTCAGATGCATAACCAACTTAGCCTCCCAGGCACCCCTCTGTTTCCTCTTTTATATTGATTTTCTGTGTGTGTCTCCTTACTTCATCAGCAATAGCTTCTGAATATCAATCCTCATTGCCACTTTCTTATATCAGTCCTACATCACCTCTTATCTAGATGAATGGCAATAGTTTCACATCATATTTCCTAACCACACAGACCAGTGGAAATATAAGGGGCTTTGGAATCTTTCCAAATGATTAAAAGCACGGCTGCATAATTGATTAGTTATGTGCTCTTGAATTGCTAACCACTTGAAGCTTCAATTTTGTCATGTATGTCATGAAGTGATAATCTGAAGTGATTATCTGAACATTTTAGGTTCACTGAGAAAATTATTGTTGTTTGTTTTATAACAATCCTCGGCATGCATTAAATGCATACAAATGTTAGGTTTTATTTTTACTTGAATTTATCCTGGACAACACCATAAGAATTATCTTCCTTTAAAAATTTGATCATATTCTCATTGAAAATCTTCATTGACTTCATATTGGTTAGAAATCAAACTCACCAGAATATTTTTTTTTTCACCAGAATATTTTAATTCCAGTTTACTACTCCAACCTCATTTCCTGCCTTTCCACTCATGGCTCCTATTAAGTAAGTTTCACAACCTTCTCACCACTCACTGAACTTTCTAATAATACTCTGTGTCTTACCCATACAGTTCCTGCCCCCACTTTGGAAAGGTTTTCTCCCACTTTGTCTCTTGGTAAAACTCCTACTCATCTTCAACCCAGATCAAGTGGCCTGTCTTCTGGAAGTCTACACTGACTCATCCAAGGAGAAATAGTTATTCGGTCCCCCATGTTGTTTACAAATAGTATATTAATTTCTTGTGACTTTCCCTATGTGTTTCAGTTTGTTAAACAACAGTAACAAGGACAACAATAGGAATAATTGACATTTATGTAGTGCATACTNAAGGAGAAATAGTTATTCGGTCCCCCATGTTGTTTACAAATAGTATATTAATTTCTTGTGACTTTCCCTATGTGTTTCAGTTTGTTAAACAACAGTAACAAGGACAACAATAGGAATAATTGACATTTATGTAGTGCTTATTATATATAAGACTATATATATATATATATATATATATATACTATGTCTTTTATATTTGCTTATCTCATTTAAACTTCTCTACAACACAATGGGGTAGATACTATTTTATTCCTATTTTGCAGATGAACAAACTTAGGCTTAAAGTTTGTATTTAGTGCCAGATGAATCACTTTAACTTCAGAATCCGTACTATCATTTATTTTTTAAAAAAATTTAAATGTGTATTTACTTTTGAGAGAGAGACAGAGCATGAGCAGGGGAGTGGCACAGAGAAAGGGAGACACAGAATCCAAAGGAGGCTCCAGGCTCTGAGACGACAGAACCTGACATGGGGTTCAAACTCACAGACCATGAGATCATGACATGAGCCAAAGTCAGACACTTAATTTACTCAACCACCCAGACACTCCAAGAATCCATACTTTTAAATATTAGTTGCTTATTGCAAATACCATATGTTGGTTCACAAACTCCTTTGAGAATATAATAAAAGTCCCATTTGTGGATCCATTTGCATGTCAGGTAGCTCGTGGATCCTCTGAAACACTTCTGTGGATCATAAGGAATCCTCTGATCTGAAGATAAGACCCCTTTCCTGGGAAGCCTGGGTGACTCAGTCGGTTGAGGAGCAGACTCTTGATTTCAGCTCAGGTCATGATCTCATGGTTTGTGGGATCGAGCCCTTTGGCAGGCTCCATACTTACAGCACGGAGCCTGCTTAGAGTTCTGTCTCTCCCTTTCTGCTCTTCCCCTGCTTTCACTCTTTCTCAAAATAAATAAAATAAACTTTACAAAAAGACTTCTTCAGGTCAAGTTTTAAATTCTATAATCTGATGAATAAATATTCTCAAACTTTTTGTTTTCAAGTAAAATCCACATTTTAAATGACAGCCTTCAGATACCTCCGTAATGTGGCTTCTTAGGAACTCCAAACTCTTCAGTTTCCATGAAACAAAGTTTGGAAAACACTAGGTTAAGGTAATGACATGTTCAATCCCTCGGGAAATGTTTATTTCTCCAGAACCTGGGTGGCTCATTTGATTAAGCATCTATCTGACTTTGGCTCAGGTCATGATTTCATGGTTCATGAGTTTGAGCCCCGTCTTGGGCTCTGTGCTGACAGCTGAGCCTGGAGCCTGTTTTGGATTCTGTGTCCTCCCCGCTCATACTCTGTCTCTCTTTCTGTCTGTCTGTCTCTCAAAAAATAAACATTAAAAATTTTTTTAAAAAAGAAAATATTTATTTCTCTTCATGTTGGAGAGCAACTTCTTATGAGCCATACCTAACTTATCATTGTATCCCATCATTAGCTTCTTGAAGGGTTATTTACACAATTAAGATTTTATATGAATATTTCAATGAGTTAGGATTTAAAAGAAAAGTAAACCATGTTTCCACAACCAGGGTAAGTGGGACAAATTGCTTTTTATCCTGGAAACTGAGGAGCATCGGCAAATGACTGACAAAAATGGAAATGTGTTCCTCCAGATTATTGAGACCACCTCCCAGACATATTTGGATCAATGCTCAAACATGTGAATTATAAATTAATCAGTGGATAAAAAGAACAAAGTGGTGATTATATATGGGCAGCAGAGATTGCAAATTGACTGCCAATGGAGTGACTTTGACCCACAAATATTTGTCCTGCATAATATCTTTTAAAAATTAAGCCAGTATTTAAACACCAGGGTATTTGTTTTTTACATGAATCTCTGGGTTTTCAGCTTCTCTTGAAAATTTGGAAGCTCTGACAATACAGGGCCCAGATTCTCACATGGTGACGATTGGCTAGAACTGAAGAGCAGATGTTCGCTCTACACTGGACTTGTACTTTCCAGGGCTACACAGCCCTATTTCACACATTTACCATACCTGACTGTCCCCTGTTGGCACTTGTAACCCTAGAAGACTGGCCTGGAAATTTGAAGAGTTTACAACAAAACTGTTTTTTTTTTTTTAATAATGCATCATATGTTGCGATGCAAAACAAAAGTCATCTCTTCTAAAGTGTATATGTTAAAGATATACACTCCTAAAGAGTCACTGAACCTGCTAAGACTTCCAAGAAATGGTATAAGTAGATAAGTCCCACATTTAGTTTGAATCCATACCAGTTTGACTATGGAAAAACTAAAGACTTGACTTCTAGCCTACTGGTCAAAGGCAAATCATTTCTGCAGGTAGTAATGAAGCAGCATGGAATCCTGGTACTCTGTGATAAGTATGAAATCAAACCCAGAAGCCCAATATTATTTCAGTGGATAAGGCATCCACAATTAAATGTATTTTTTAATATTCATTGTCTATAAGAAAAAAATAGGGGAGAAGGGAAGCGGTTGAGATGAAGATCAGTGTTCTTTTTATTCTCTATAGATTGGTTTTAAATTTGCATATCATCTCGTAATTAAAAACAATAATAAAAAACAAACATAAATGGGCATTCTAGTTCATCACATTTTATAATTCTTTCTTTCTTGGTCTTTTCTATGTGGTGATGATGGTGACAGCATTATTAAAATAGTCTAGTAGGATATAGTAGTTTCAGTTATTCGAAGTCCTTATAGTTCTATAGGGCCTTGAAGTAAGTTTCCATTTGAGAAAAAAGAAATTAACTATATTAAGGTTCAGTTGTTTGTGTTGGCTAATAAATATAACACTAAATTTCTATGCCTAGTGCTTTGTTGAAGCTTAGGCCAGAGTATATATATTAGAGAACTGATTTGATTTAGGAGGACTTTGAGTCCCTTAAGTTATCATGGAAAAACCTGCTAAAATCTCTTTGATGTGTCACTCATCTTTCAGCAGCCCTGCTAATATTAGAGCACTTCATTTTTTTTTTTTTTCTCCCAAAGCACTTTCACATACTGCAAACTTGCTTTTAGGTATTGCAATTAAGTCAGTTTTAGGATATTTAGCTTAATGGAGGTACGGACAGGGGTAGTTCAGAAATAAGGACAACTGACTGATTCAGGAGTTTTCTTTCTGCTTCAGCAGTCCTTAAGACTGAGAGACTTAATAATTCTGATAAGTAGGTAACAGAAACAACACCTAGGAAGACTCTGGGAATGTGAGAGTTGGCATTTATATTAGATCCTTACCATTTATTTACCATTTGAAATTTGACTATTCACAAACTACCGCAAAAGTTTATGACATTTAAAAACTGTGATCATTTTTGAAGCTCAGAATTTGAATTATTTTCTTTTTAACTCTGGTAATTTGGAGAGAACCACGTCGGTAGAATGTGAGTCTAGTCGCTCACTGGGCATCAATGCTGTCTGTTGTTCTCTAACCATCTCTGTATATGAAGCATTTCTCTTGGTATGGTTAAAACACATTGGGGCGCCCGGGTGGCAGTCCATTGAGCATACAATTTCAGCTCAGGTCATGATCTCACAGTTTGTGGGTTCAAATTCCACACCAGGCTCTCTGCTGTCAGCACAGAGCCTGCTTCAGATCTTCTGTCTCCCTCTCTCTGCCCCTCCCCAACTTATGCTTTCTCTTTCTCTCTCTCTCTCAAAAATAAACATTTAAAACACACACACACACACACACACACACACACACAGCTTTTTTATGGAAATAAAATGGTCTTCAAAGTTGAAAAGGGGCTTCTCCACTGAAATAGGCTAACATTTTATCAGTATTTCTATGTATGTTTGCATACTTGGAAACTTAGATTTTAAAAGTTGAAAATTTCAAGGGTCTCCTGTCCTTTTGGTATATCCTTTAATACTGAGTTTCTTGTTTGTTTTTTTTAAATATAATTTACCATCAAATTGGTTTCCATACAAACACCCAGTGCTCATCCAACAAGTGCCCTCCTTCATGCCCATCACCCATTTTCCCTTCTCCCTCACCCCCATTCAACCCTCAGTTTGTGCTCAGTATTTAAGAATCTCTTATGGTTTGCCTCCCTCCCTCTCTGTAACTTTTTTCCCCTTCCCCTCCCCCATGGTCTTCTGTTAAGTTTCTCAAGATCCACATATTAGTGAAAACATATGGTATCTGTCTTTCTCTGACTGACTTATTTCACTTAGCATAATACCCTTCAGTTCCATCCATGTTGCTGCACATGGCCAGATTTCATTCTTTTTCATTGCCAAGTAGTATTCCATTGAATTTATATACATCTTCTTTATCCATTCGTCAGTTGATGGACATTTCAGCTCTTCCATTATTTGGCTATTGTTGAGAGTGCTGCTATAAACATCGGGGTACATGTGCCCCTATGCATCAGCACTCCTATATCCCTTGGGTAAATTCCTAGCAGTGCTATTGCTGGGTCATAGGGTAGTTATAGTTTTTTGTTTTGTTTTGTTTTATTTTGAGGAATACCCACAATGTTCTCCAGAGTGGCTGCACCAGTTTGCTTTCCAGAGTCTCTTATTTTTAACAGTGCACAGCCTTGAGTTTGCCAAACATTTGCCAATTTAATCTTCATTTTGTCAAATTAAAGAAATGTTCATTGCATGCCTATTCACCCAGATATGGGATTAACAGAGATTAAAATGAAGCATTGCTTCAAATGAGTTTCCTTCCAGAGATACTCCTTACACTCAAGATTTAAAGACTTCTATTTCTGGTCATATGATCCTCTAATTATTCACATTCTTTTTCACTTTGCTGTATCTTTACACATGCCTTTTCTTCTCCTTTAAATGATCTCTATGCCTAAGTGCTATTTTCAGTCCAGATTCAGCTCAAGTGGTAATTTCTCCAAGAACCTTACAAGGAGAGTTGAACATCTTTCTCTGAGTCTACCTAGCTTTATATAGAGGTTTCCCATGATGTTTTTTTATTGTATTGACATTATCCATTTGTGTACTTTTCCCCACTCTGGTATTGCCCACTATCCCTAGATCTTTAGCCTGTTGGCGGGTTAAGCCATGTTTGTTTGTTTGTTTGTTTGTTTTTCATTAGTGGGCATCCTCAGTGCATATCAAAGTGCCTAGAAGAGTAAACACTCACATAATTTCAGATAAAGTTCAAAGAACTGGAGGAAAATGCCCATCAGATAGAATGGAATGAAGAGGTGAGGTAAATGCTGTTCAGGATGAAAAAAAGCTGAGAGGCAGCAGTATTCAGTATATACAGGGCAAAAATGTGCAGTTAATTGAGAGCTGACAGGACACTGCCAAATGAGAAAAGAGCAACTACACTGGAGAATAACCTAGCAACAAATACAGGAAATACAGTGGCCATTTGTTCAATGACCATATGATTGGGTTTGATTCTGGGCCTACCAGATACTACTTTGTCAAAATGATTCGACCAGATGTGTTTTATATCCAGAGGAAATGAAACAATTAGGATAACAAAATAATGTTTCAAACTTTTTTAAAATGCAAATGAAATACCTTTATGAGAAATGCATGAATCACAAAATTCAACCATACATTTAATTTTAACTATGTCTATGAAGTCAGAATGAGAAATTGTAACTGTATGCCACTGATTTATCTTTGTAATAATCTTAACATTCCTAACATGTTTTCTTATTATTACGCTAAATAATATAAGTACCAGTTCCAAATAAATTATTTCTTACTTTGATAATTGCTCTAATTATGAAAATCCGATGAAGCAAGAATTCAACCTGGAATAGCCCTAGTCTTTTGATTCTTCTTTAAAACTTTATGCTTCCCTTACTTCAAGAAAATATATATATATTTAGGCCATTTATATAATATAAATATATATATTTAGTGTCATTTGCTGTCTATTGATATAAAACAAATAGTCTTTAATATATTGTTTTATTTACAAAAGTTATTTAAATTTGTGTAAGGTCTTTTCAAAATGTTTATAAATCATAGTCTCAGAAAAGGGCTGATTTTTAAGATTAGGAACCTTTTGTAATGACATTTCCCCAAAATGGACCTAGTTATATGTTTTTGCCTGAGGATGTGACTTAAATCAAGATTTTCCAATTATAATCTGAGGAAAGGAAAACAGGTTATGCAAAATTATTTTATAACCAGATATTTCCATCTCTCTTCACTGAGTTCTGTGATATCCTGAGCACAGTACTAGGCCCTGGGACAATCAAAATTCATTAGAGAAAGTTCCTGCCTTTGAGGCACTAATGGTCAAGTAGGGAAGATAAATATATAAGGAGAAAAAGGCAATGTTTGAAAAATAATTAGCTAGAGGTTTGTGTAAATGCTATGGAAGCAGTGAAGGAAAGCATTTGGGCCAGTATGGGGGCCTCATGAATGTATGGTGGGGAAGATGCTGAGTCTTAAGGATGAATAATAGGAGGTGTGGAAGGGGAGAGAATTCTAGGGAAGGGAAAAAGCAAGTACCAAGACATAGGGTGGAAAAATAAAATACCTGATGCATCAAATTCTTGAAGCATGTTTCTATCTAAGGGCTTTTGCACTTTCTCGTTTTCTTTCTGGAACACTTATCCCCAGAAAGTCAAGTGGTTTATTCTCTCATTTCAGTCAGTTCTCTGATCAAATGTCATGTAGCACTCCTTAATCTATACTTTCTATCTCCTTCCTCTACTTTATTTTTTATAGTAGTAAAGGAGTTACTACGATGTGCTTATTATTTATTGTCCACATTAAAGCCTGCATGAACTTTGTATGTGGTTGGGTCCAAAGTTCCTAGAACAGGGAATGTTTCTCAATAAGAACTTGTTGAATGAATGAAATAATGCACCTATAAGTATTGGTATCAAGTGAGCATTCCAGAGATTCAGCTTTGCTTCTGTGACTATTTCAACACATAAGTGACTTAGGGTGGTAAACATGTTAAACTTGAGGATAGAAGGATGGACTAGAGAGATGAATAAAGCATACTCCATTCTTGGTCCTAAAACTGTTCCATCAGTTTCTTAAAGCTTTTATGAGTTAGCCAGAAGCCTCATGTATTTGTAGGATTAAGAATTAATCATACATGTTGAAAGTTAACTTTCAACTCCAGATGAACTATATTCCAGGATCTATATAAACATATTTTTGAAGGAGCTTGTGTCATAAGTTATCCTTGCAATACAGTCATGAATATAATCTCCTTAGCAAGAGTCTCTAGACTAGAAGCCCAACTCATAAAACTTCACATTTTTTCCAGGATTTCTCAGTTCTGAAGTAAGTGAAAATACAAACCTCATTGTCACAAACCAAAACATTCATAATTCTTTCTAATTTGGTGCAATTCCACTTGAAATTTCCAAGAAATACACATTTCTTTACCAATATAATGATATTGTATGACTTATATTTGTACATGACTAAATGCTTTAAATATGCTTAACTCAGAATGTGGGGAAATATTTGAATTATATTAATAGGAAAAGTGATCTGGTTGTTATGACTAGGCTGCTAATTACTAATATCACATACTATATATTAATATCTGTAGTTACTCCAGGTTAACGAAAAAAGTAGCTATTTTATTTGATTATAGAATAACTGAAAAGATCTATTTTCCCAATTCTAGCAATATTAGTCATGCACTTTTAAAATATTTGAGAATATAATTTTATTTTATATTATTTTAAATGCTTGCCAAACTTCAGGCATGAATAATACAGTACTGATGTTCTATAATTCTAGGTTAAATTATGTTTAAAAATATATTAGGAATATATAAACATATGTTAAGAATATATATGTGTGGGAGCACCTGGGTGGCTCAGTCAGTTAAGCGTCTGGCTTCAGCTCAGGTTATGATCTCAGGGTTCGTGGATTCAAGCCCCACATCGGGCTCTGTGCTGACAGCTCAGAGCCTGGAGCTTGCTTCAGAGTCTATGTCTCCCTCTCTTCTTTTGCCCCTCCCCCACTAGTGTGCGCGCTCGCTCTCTCTCTCTCTCTCTCTTTCAAAAATAAAATTTAAAAAAGGTTTTTAAAAAATATATGTGTGTATATATATGTAAGTATGTGTATATAGTATAAGGTAAGGATAAAATTTCCTTCTTGTGGATATGAATAACCATTTTTTCCCAGCACCATTATTAAAGACTGTCCTTTTCCATTATGTGCTCTTAGTACCCTTGTCAAATATTAGTTAACTGTATACATGTGGATTTATTTCTGAGCTCTCTATTCTGTATCTTTGGTCCATATGTCTGTCTTTATATGAGTACCATACTGTTTTAATATGCCAGTACCATTCTGTAGCTTTATAATATATTTTGAAAGTAGAAAGTATGATGCCTCTGGCTTTGTTAATCATTCTCCAGATTGTTTTGTTTATTTTGGTCCTTTATGGTTCCTTAGGAATTTTATAATTGTTTTCTCTACATCTGTAAAAAAATACCATTTGGATTTTGATAAGTGACTTAGAGGGTGGTAAACATGTTAAACAACCATGAACTTGTAGATTGCACTGAAATCTACAGATAGCTTTGGGTAGTGTGAACATTTTAACAATATTAAGCCTTGCAATTCATGGACATGGGATATTTTTTTCCATTTGTTCATGGTTCCATTCTTTAATTTCTTTCATCTATGTTTATAGTTTTCAGTGTACATGTCTTTGATATCCTTGGTTAACTTTATTCTTAAGTATTTTATTTTTTATGCTATCATAAAGGGACTGTTTCCCATAATATAATTTACAGGTAGTTTATTGTTAGAGTATAGAAACACAACTGGTTTTTTAAAAATATTTTTAATGTTTATTTTTGAGAGACAGAAAGAGACAGAGTGTGAGAAGGGAAGGCGCAGACAGAGAAGGAGACCCAGAATCCTAAGCAGGCTCCAGGCTCTGAGCTGTCAGCACAGAGCCCAAAGAGGGGTTCAAACCCACAAACTGCGAGATCATGACCTGAGCTGAAGTCGGACGCTTAACCTACTAAGCCACCCAGGTGCCCCAAAATGCAACTGGTATTTTTATGATTTTGTATCTTGCAACCATACTAAATTTATTAGTGCTAAAATTTTTGATTATGTATGTATGTGTGTGTGTGTACTTTAGGGAACAATCAATAGAATAAACAAGCAACCTATGGAATGGAAGAAAATATTCGTAAACCATACATCTGATAAGTGATTAATTTCTAAAATATATAGTAAATGCCTACAATTTCATAGCCAAAAAAATCTAATGACTTAATTTTTTAAAAAAGAGTTGGGGACATGAAAAACCAATTCTCCAACAAAGACGTATAGATAGCCAACAGGGATATGAAAAGATGTTCAACATCAGTAATCATCAGGGAAATACAAATCAAAACCACCACTCACCTGTTAGAATGACTTTATCCAAAAACAAAACCAGAAAAAAACAAAAGAGGACTGTTGATAATGTTGGCCCTACTAGTGCCCTAGTAGTGCCCTACTAGTGGGAATCCAAGCTGCTGCAGCTGCTATGGAAAACAGTATGGAGGTTCCTCAAAATTTAATTAAATTAAAAATAGAACTACCATAGGACCCAGAAATCCCACTTCTGGATATTTCAAAAGAATTGAAATCAGGATCTCAAAGAGCAATTAACACATCCGTGCTTATTCCAGCAATATTCACAATAGCCAGCATGTAGAAAAAAAACCCTAAATTTCCATGGATGGATGGGTGGATAAAGGAAATGTGATATATAAAATGGAATATTGTGTATATATATATGCATATATATGTATATATATAATGGAATATTATTTAGTCTTTAAACAGAGGCAACTCTTGCAATATCTAACAACATATTATGTTAAGCAACATGAGCCAGGCAGTCATTCAAGTACTGCATGATTCCACTGACATGATTCCACTTACATGAATTATCTAAAATAGTGGAACTCACAGAAGTAGAGAGTAGAATGGTGGTTTCCAGGAACTGGGGATAGGGAGAAATGAGGAGTTATTATTCAATCACTATAAAGTTTCAGTTATGTAAGATAAATTCTAGCAATCTGTTTTACAACGTTGGGCAGAAAATGAACAGTATTGTATTTCACATTTATAAATCTGTGTAGGTTTCATGCTAAGCGTTCTTACCAAAAATTTAAAAAATACATATGTACATACACATAATTTTAAAATCTGTAAGTTGTTTAAAAAATACCAAAATTGTGTTTTCTTTTTGTTTTGAAAAAATAAGTTCCATTATTAGAAGTTATTGGTCATTTATTTAAAATCAACATTATAGTAGAATGAGGGAAATTTTTTTAAACTAGATATCTGAAATAGTTATTGAATTTTCATTACTGAAGCTGGGAAATATGAAGTTATGAAAATTTAAGAATCCTTCAAAACGTGAATATATGTTTCAGAGTTTTCCATGAAGCCAGCAGATGTTGGCTGTGTGTATTCATGTTCTTTATAAGTAGTATAAACAGCAAATATTTAGCATTTATATACCACCTGACATAGCAAACACCACAAAGACATTTATTTGTTAATCATAAAGAAAATAGGTGTTAAGAATAATTTAGAGCATGTTATTTATGTCACCAACAGGCTAATTTTATACCTTACAATAGAGGAATTAAAGAAAAATTGGTCACAAGAAAGCAGTCTTTAGCTTTCAGAGGGTAGGGAAATTGTACTTTTACTTACAATAAATACAGAATATGTTAAGAATTTTCTCCCCTATGTGATCTTGGGAAATAGTTTTCCATGCATAGTGGAAGCTTGAAAGAAGACAGGGAGAGAGAGGGAGGGAGGGAAGGAGGGAAGAAAGAAGGGAGAGAGACAGAGAGAGGAAGAGAACCTGAGAGAGAGCGCGCAAGCACACAGACACGTCCTTTACATGCTGCAAATGAATTGTAGTCTAACACCTGTGCCTTAATTGCTTTCATGAATGGCAACTGCAGATGTATACACAGTCACAAGTCGAGAAGTCGAGTGAGTATAACAGACTTCTGACATCTCCATATAAAATATTTAGATATGACATAAGTGGTTTCCTTTTTTCAATTTTTCAACTTAAGATAGATTTGATAAATAAAAAAAGTATACTCCTTCATGGTGTAGTTTATAAATTGATTTTTCAGTTCATCAGTGCAATAATATCTCACTAGCAAAAAAAATATTAATTTTACCAAATCCCATCTATTTCTGCCTTTTTCATTCATAGCTGAGACTTAGCTGTTCAGCTTAAAGAAAAGAGTTACTATTTGAATAAGTGATATTGCCCATTTAAACATAGAGCAGTCAAGTGTTAATTTTTATATATTCATGATTGCCAGTATTTTGGTTAATTCTCATGACATCAACTGGCATCCTGCTTGAAGTAAGATTTCACAATCTTATGAGTTATTCATGTATTTTATTCATATAGATCTAGGCATTATCAATATTTTCCCTACAAAGAAGGACTATATATATATGAAGGATAAAATACCTTAGGAGTGTATTGATCAGTTTATAAGTAAAAATAATATTAAGATTAATTTTATTGAATTGGGAAAATGATTTACATATATCAAGAATTCTTGAAATATTCTTGAATAAAAAAATATTAATTTTTACCAAACCCTAGGGAAAAAATCAGACATATCAAATTTCATCTAGAAGCAACTAAATCTTAATGTTGCTTATGAAACAGAGATAAAATTTTAAGTGTTGTAAGCTTTCTTTATTTCTAAAAATAATAAATTTATGACAACATGGATGGACCTTGAGGGTATGATGCTTAATGAAATAAGTCAGTCAAGGAAAGGAAAATATCATATGATTTTACTTATATGTGGAATCTAAAAAATTAAACAAAACAGCAACAAACTTATAAATACAGAGAACAAACTGATGGTTTCTAGAGGGAACAACATGAGAAGATGGACAAAATAGGGGAAAGGGATAAAAAGGTAAAACCTCCAGTTATTAAAAAAAAAAGGCATTTAATAACCACCAGTTATTTTAGAAAGGGGTACAATGTACAGTATAGAGAATATAGTTAATAATATGTAACAACTTTGTAAGATGACAGATAGTAACTAGATTTCTCCTGGTGATCACTTCTCAATGTGCATAAATGTTGAATCACTATGTTGTACACCTGAAACTCATGTAATATTGTATACCAAATACACTTCAACAAAAAATGAATGAATAAATAAATAAATGAATGAATATTAAAAATAAGGAGCACAGAATGTTTTAGGTAGATTATTCCAAGGCAAGAGGCATAACATGATGATTAAGTAGAAACAGCTTTTCAGGGGCGCCTGGGTGGCTGGGTTGGTTAAGTGTCTCTTGATTTCCGCCCATGTCACGATCTCCCAGTTTATGAGATTGAGCTGACAAAATGGAGCCTGCTTGGGATTCTCTCCTTCTCTCTCTCTCTCTCAAAATAAATTAATAAACTTAAAAAAAATAAATGACTTTTCAGTCATATTGCTTTATTTTTTATTTAAGTTTATTTATTTTGAAAAAGAGAGAGAGTGTGAGCAGGGGAGGGACAAAGAGAAAGAGAGAAAGAGAACCCCAAGCAGGCTCTGTGCTCTTAGCACAGAGACCAACCTGAGGCTCCATCTCATGAACCGTGAGATCACAACCTGAGCCACAATAGAGAGTCCCACAATCAACTGACTGAGCCTTCCCCCCCCCCGTCCCCCGGGGAATCCCATGTATTGCTTTTTTTAAAGCCCGCTCTGACATTGCTAATGTTTTGTCTTGGGCAAATTGCTTAACCTATCTGTGCCCATTTTCTACCCATAAAATGGGAAAAAAATGTCTATCTCACAGGGTGCTTGTGAGAATTCAATAAGATAGTTCATTCAAACTAAGCACAATGTGTGATACACAGAAAATGCTCCATTTTTGATATAATAATAATAATAATGTCATTAAAATTGAGGTAGCCTCAGTTTAAAAATAAATTAGTAAATTTTATGACTATGGCATTTGAAATGTTTACTTACAGTCAGTTTGGGAGCATGGGTTTTAAGAATGTTGGCAATTATGTTTGTGGGAGAACATATTTCTGACCTCTCTTACCTACAAACTTAAATGTGGAACTTTAGTTGTTTGCATAGCATTTGAACTACCATTTATTCAAGTTTCTAAGATACTATCTCTAAAATTACCTTTAGAAGCCTCCTATCTGTTTTCTTGGCTTGTATTCTACACCAATGTAGATGAGATAAGTATAGCGTTGCATGCTAAAATATTCTGCAAAAGTCAGCATGAGTTTAAACAGTTTCATTGGTTCAGTTATCATTGGAGTTATCTGTATTTACATATCATTTATAGTAAACATTCCAAGCAGCTTCATAATAAAATTCTTATTGGGAAACAGTAACTAACATAAAATAAAATCAAAACATATATCTTCTCTTTATGTATCCCTTTATTTCATACTTCAGGATTCGGGATTTTTTTTTGGGGAGGGGCTGAGCTTTCTGATATTTATGCTGGGTGCACAATTAGTGAACTTGGCATTGACACATGTTTCAGAGGTCAAAACCATGCAATGATATAGTCTCTTGCTTTGTCTGAGATTGCCCAAGACCTTCTGTGATAAGTAGCAAGTATATCATCTGCTATATTTTATAAAAAGGAAGAAAAAAAAAGCCTCACTATAGTCTTCTATTATATTAAATATTTTTTCTAGGACAGGAGTGTATATAACCTAGTATTACACCCTAAATAAATTCTAAACATTAGGCCTTTTTTTTGTTTGTTTTAGGTTACTGTATTCTATTTAAATTTAATTTTTTTTAAGAACTATGACCTCAAATATTACCAAGCTGTGGGATTTATATCATAAAGAAATAATAAGTAACACCTAAGATTTGGAGTGTTTGCATTTTTATTAACTATTATCTGGAAAAAAATTCAGCTGAAATTAATTCAGTGTATTTCAACATATTCTCTAAACTATTCTTATTCTATTATTTCATAAATGATACTTTTTGAAGTTCTAGGACAATGTGATGATTATAATATCCCAGAGTAAATTATTTTAGATAACACAGAATTTAAGTCAGCAACTTCCTGTCAGTTAACACAGTAGTAGCTTTTAGTACCCTAGTTTATCCTCTCTTTTTCCTCTTAAGAAATAGGTGTCCCTCAAATAACTACATCTATCTTTCTGTGTCCATATGGTTTTGAACAAGTGGTGAAAGTATTCACTATTTGCTGTGTACCCACACTTGTCTAGTTCAGCTGGAGTGCCATCTGGTGTGGTACTCTTCCCATTTTCCTCATTTTGATTGCTTTCTCAACCTGGAAAATGGTAGCTTGATTGTCCATCGGGTCTCCATATGGCTGCTGGATTATCCTATGTAGTATCTATCCATCAGCAATATTTGATGGGTTATTTAAAGTTCATCCAGGGTGTTCACAAGTTAATAAATTTGGTCAGAAATCTCAGAAATTTTATTTGGAGAAGTATCATCATAGATTTTAGGAAGAAAATCTTTTGGATTGGTTAAAGGAAAGAAATAAGAAAACACATCCGTATCTTTCTGAGAAGCAGATGGCTACTCATATAGTGTTAGTTTCCAAAATTGTTTCTATTTTTACCCTTCTATACTGTCTAAGATGACATTTTAGTGGAAACAGCATCCTTGCATGCAGACCATCTTTGTTGCTTAAAGGACAACTATTGAAATAAGAAAGCCTATGAGATTAAATGTCTCCAGAACGATGAGGCATCCCAACAGAACTATAAACATCTGTCAATGAAAATGGAATCAGATCCTAATGATAGATGCCATGAAGATATGATAGAAGGCAAGAGTGTAAAGATGTGAAGAAACTGTGGTGTATATCCTCGTGTGAATATAAACTTTCTTGAAGGAGATCATAGTTTAGCAACCCCCCTTTCTGCCCTCCTACCAAAATAAGCCAAATCTTTAATAAATTTTGGAGCACCAAAAATGTATAGATTCTAAATTTATCATTCAACATTCCCCATTTTTCCATGACTTTCTAAGTAGGATGGAGTAGAAAGACTGTTTTCTCCTCTATTTCTCATCTTATGCTTTACTGATTTTAATTTCATTTCTCTCGCCATTCTCTTTTCTCATTCATTCATTTATCCCTTTTCCCCCCCACAGTTACAGAGTACCTACCAAAGATTAAGGAGAGATAACAGGGAATTTGGAGAGGATTGCTGTGTACTCACGGAGCTCTTCGGAGAAAGAAGGTATGTGAACCAATAATTACAATAAAATGTGATCAGCACCAGAAGATTTTCATAAGGAAATATGAAACCACAGAAAGCCCCCTAACTCTGCCAGGTGGATTCCAGATTAATACATCTTCATGTTTTCCTGAATCACTGTCTGCACATAAATATCTATTTTATTTTATCTTTCACACAAGATTTAATGAAGTATGTTTAATGACATCATTTGTTGTATATACAAGTGGAAATATTTCTAGCTGGCTTGAAACCTCAACAAGCAAACCCTAACTGAAATTGGAACATAATTTGCAATTTACCTCATCTGTGTAATATATGTATAAAATGTTTCTGAATTATGTATTCCTACTTTCTTTAAAAAATATTTTTTAATGTTTTATTTATTTTTGAGAGACAGAGACAGAGTGCAAGCAGGGGAGGAGCAGAAAGAGAGGGAGACACAGTATTGGTAGCAGGTTCCAGGTTCTGAGCTGTCAGCACAGAGTCTGTTGCAGGGTTTGAACTCACAAACCACGAGACTGTGACCTGAGCCAAAGTCAAACACTTAACCGGCTGAGCCACCCAGGCGCACCTCCCTCTTTCTTAAAATTATTCCTTCTTATGTAAAAATGGAAAAGATATTTATGATTCTTACTTGATATCTATTAATTCTTTGGATAAACTTTTATTTTATAACCCTTAACATGAGACCAGAATTTAGCTTTCACTTTGAAGAAAGCTTTAATCTCCATATTAGATTATTACACATCTTATTTTATGAGCTTACTGAAAATTTCTTGATATCTCCAAATTTTGCAAAATGCTGGCTCTAGAATCTACCTTTTTCAAAATGGATTTGAATTCTGTTACTTTTATCTCATAAGAGATATGTTAGCTCCATATTAAACTCTAATTTTTTTCAAAATTAATTGAAAAATTACATGTAATTGATATCTGTGTCTTAGAGTTGTGCTTAAATTAGAATTAGAATTGTCAGAAATAATGCGAAGACTGAATGATGCCTGTTCCAAGTACTGTACTAGGCTAAAGCTTTATAAAACTTACTAGTTTTATTTATAATCAAACTAAAAGTTTAAAAGTTTTATTCAAAATCAAGGAGCGTTATCATCTGATTAAAAATGTATAGTTTGTATAGGACACCTGAGTAGCTCTGTCAGTAAAGCTTCCAACTCTTGATTTCAGCTCAAGTCATGATTTCACAGTTGATCGGATGAGCCCTACTTTGGGCTCTGCACTTACAGTGTAGAGCCTGCTTGGGATTNAGCCACAGCCCCACCACCTCTGCCCCTCCCTGCTCACACGTGTGCACTCTGTCTTTCAAAAGTAAAAAATAAAAATAAATAAATAAATAAATAAAAATTTAAAAATATGCACAGTTTGTGAATTTATTCAATTTTATATTCAATTGTTGTCACTTTATATCAGTCAATTAAGAACCTTAGGACCTATGGATGCTTGGGTGGCTCAGTCGGTTAAGTGTCTTGACTCTTGATTTCAACTCAGGTCATGCTCTCACGGTTTGTGGGTTTGAGCACCACATCAGACTCTGTGCTGACAGTGCAGAGCCTTCTTGGGATTTTCTCTCTCCCTTTCTCTCTGCCCTTTCCTGGCTCTCTCTTTTTCTCTCTCTCAAAATAAATAAACTTAATAAAAAAGAACATTTGGACCTAAAAAAATTTCAAAATAGTCATAAAAAAAGACAAACCCTTACATTTTGTACACAAAATGAATATAATAGATTTTCCCTTACTTTAATTTGTTGTGGTGATATATAGATATGCCATTATTATCATGAATTTTTATGTAAAATGTATTTAAATTAATTTTCATAAAACATCTATAATAATTTTATAAGGCATTTTTTAACTAATTTCTTGGTGGTGCAGTGTAAATATTTCAAAGCAAAATAAAATGCTCTCTAACTAGCACCTATGTATAATAAGATGACAGAATACTTATTAAATTAATCTTTGAGATAGTCCATGTAATTTTTTTCTGAAATGATAAGTTCACATGAAAATATTTTTAGATGTTTTTGACAAACAATTTTTATTTGTTTCTGTCTTCCTCAAATAATGTGTATATTTTGGTAATCAAATGCATTCATTGTGAATAAGGAGACATAAACAAGAAGTAGTTATTACTCTGAGGACAAAAAAGTTATCAAGATGAATTATATCCTATAAAAACATGTTCATCTTTATCATAGACTATTGTAAACAGAAGATCCAAGCACAGATCATCGCTCTGAGATATTAAGTTCTTAGAAAGATAATATCTAGTAAAGAATAGTATTTTAAACATTAATTACTTCAGCTATTTTCACTCTTAAATCTGTTTCTTAGAAGGGATTTCTTTATTTTCCCAAATTACTACAACTTTTCAGCAAATCTTCGTGCAGGAGAGCTGAGATTTCCTGAGAATCATGCTAATTAATGAAACTGAAGGACAAATTGAAGAATATATTACTAAAATATTTTGATATGTATAGGTGTCTATGCACTTTACAGTGCCTTTGCTTAGAACACTTCATCAAGCCTTTGTTTCATTTTTGTCTTTCAGGATCTCAGTAATAGCCCCATTTCACCTTGTCTAAATTGGCCTTCTTCAGTTAATCTCCATCTCCTCAATTTTCTCTGTGGAAGTTTTCACAATTCGTGGTTATTTGTTCTCTCCATTGATGTGTTTATTGGTCTTTTATATCATGCTTGGAAGCTTCATGTAGGCATCAAACTGTATTTTTGCAGTATAGATGCAGCAACTTGCATAGTGGCTGGCATACAGTAGGAGTTCAGTAAATACACATTGAATGCATTAATGAGTGAAATTAAACAGCACTCTTTTTATGGCAAAATTCCTACTATCTCAAAATCACCTTAAGTGACATGTTTTAGTGTGTGTGAAAGTCAGATATTCCAAGAAGGTGCTCACAAATTATGTGAAGGAATTATTTATTATTATTTCTAATATAAAACTTGTAGAATTATGACAATATTTATGCAATAGCAATAGGAAAACACAGAGTAATAACTGCTAAAAGAAATGATAATTCTTTTCACTTTACCATCATTTACATTTTTGTCAACTTTAGAAAAGGAGAAAATGGTGAGAAAAATCTGTAAGGAGTTTACACACAAAAGAATATTTCAACGAAGGAAAATATGTCAGCTTACTATACCATATTTTGTTCTTTCAAAATATTACAAAATTGACATAGGACATAATGTTTGATGTTCTAAGAAAAATACAATATGTTTAGGAAACTGTATATGTGATATGGATGCATCACTATGAGAACTACATAAGGAACGGCTAACATTTCAAAAGCACAGATTTTCAAAATGGTATGTATATGTGTCTAAAATTGCTGGTGTACTATAATTAATTTTTATTCTATTTTAAAGGGTCATTCAGTTATCTTTTATAGACAATTTTCACAGCTTATCATGAATCCCTAGAGCTGCTATGGTTAGGCCAATATATTTACATGAATAGTATGTAAATGCATTTAGGTATTTAAGTATAGTGTTCTTGATATAGCCTAAGGTGTTTCATATGAATATATCCAACATTTCACTTTTTGAGGGAGATAAATGTATTTTTATGCTTCATCACACATACTATAAATATCCTTTATGCTTGTACTGTATTCCCACCTTGCTTCACATCATTCATTTAATTTTTTACATACGCAGCATAATAAATGCATGATGCTAAATTCAAACTTTGTAAGAGTCTGACCCACGTTAAGTCAATTTCATATCTTTCTCCGTGCTTCACTGATCTGGTCAGAATATGGCCTTCTTTGTATATCAACAAGGATTCTGCTCTGTGATTGAAGCCATGAAATCAGATGAGAACCTGGGAAATACCAGAGAAATATTGTTCAATGGTATTGTAACTGTGAACAATTTTTTTTCAATTTTCTTTCTAAAAAAAAAAAAAAAAAAAGAACCATCTTTGAGATTACATAAAATAACAGAAGGCTAAAACTAGTTCTACCACCTAATTTTACAGATGAAGGAAATGACACACAAGTACTGTTTTAAGGTCACATTTCAATTAGTGGTAGAAACAAGAATAGCACCGAATTCTACCAATGCCCAAACTGATGTTCTCCTCAGGCCTCACTCATCTTTGCTGGTTGTTTTAGGAAGGCATAGAAATGGTGGTATAGTGGGAAGAAGTCAACGAGGGCTTTAATATAAAGTAGCCATCAGTTCTTGTACTTGTTTGCTGTGTGACTTTGGCTCTGGAACTCAGGTTTCTTATTTATAAAATGTCAATAATAATAATAAATGACACATAAGATCATTTTCAGAAATGAATGAAATGAGATCATAGATACAGCATACAGGGCCTGCAACAGGGTAGGCATTCAAATGCAATGTACACATTACTATTTTGACTATTTGTGATTAGCATTATTTTCATAGGGAATCATTAATGTAAGCATGAGTGACCTTACAGCATTCTACAGGAGATGATCACTTGATGGGCAGAGCTCATCTGACATTGAAAAAATCCAGCATTGGTTTGGCAGACCGTGGCTGCACCCTCGGTTTAGAAGTAATTAGTACTACTCAACCAAGGTAATCTGGAAATTGGCTCTCAGACCACATTTGCAATTTTATGTGGAGAGAAATGATTCAATATTCAGTAATGGTTAGGTACTTTCAATGTTCAACCCTGAGGTCCTGTGTAAATAGGATTGTTGTCGAAATGGAATAGAAGTTTTGTGTGCAAAATGACAGTGGGAGCAGCTCGTTAATCAGATTTACACAGAAAAGGAGGGGATTGTGCCCTCATGGGAATGCCAATGAGAAGGCGCATTGAATGTGGAAATCAGTTATTTTTAATGTTAAAATAAATATTAGCATCCTTCCTGCCTGTATGTTTCATAATGCAGAAAGGAATCCAATGTTTGTTTGTTGTTATGTTTGAACAATATTTTTTACTTCAAGAAGTCATTAAAATAGCTTGTAAATTAGTTTTATAAGATTATATAGTTATTGAGTGAAGAATGGAAAAATTAGTGATAAGCTGCATGTGAGGAAGAAATATTTTGGAATAATGATCACTTTTGTAATAATAAATGTGATGATGAAAAATACTTCAAAGGTCAAACCACATGTGTATTGATCTGGATGATTCATGATTTTGCATAATTTTGTTACTATCAACAGGACTTTTACTGAAGAAAATACTATCGTATTAAGAGTGTTAATTTGCAATATCTCTAGAGCTCAGTTTCCCACATTTAAAATAAGAGGAATTGTACCAAATGACCTCTTAAGTCTCTTCCAGCACTAAGCCCTGAAAACAATGCTATTATTTTTATGACAGTCTTTTGTCCTATATCTGGGCCCAGAATCCATCAGGACTGGATGAGACTTGAGGGTAAACATTTCACCCTGTGAGATTCAATTATAGATCAGATCACATCTGGAGTATTGGAGGATGTAGGAGTGAGCCCAGAGATACTGTTTCTATAATCACCACCTATTTTTTCCTGACCTTTCCGGACAGCATAAACCTAGTTTTGACTTCAAGAGGAAATTCCAAATTCAAAGCCAGAAGCATATCTGCACAGTTTTCCAGAATTAGGAAGTCAGTTGCAGTGTGTTAACCCACGTCCTTGGTGGCTACAATATAAGTCACAAAATCAGCTTCTTCTTCTTCTTCTTCTTTTTTTTTTTTAATGTTCACATATCTTGACATGCATAGCTAATGACATCACAGTTTATCCTCTATCTGTGGTTTGTCTGGAAAATGGCCGAAAGTATTCAATGGTCTTCAAGCCTCAGGATTTCAAATTTGCAAAATTTTAAAGAGAATCCATTCCAAATTTCCTTTGTTTAACGTATTCCAGAAATCAAAGTGCCTTTAGGTATAAATGACAAGATAATAGAATTCTAAGTGTTCTCTGCAGTGAATATTATACTTTCATTTTGCACAGTGGAGCTTAAAGTGCCTCACTTTATGCTGATGGTGGTCACTTTTCAAGTTTTTCAGCCTCTTACAGTTAAAACATATGATAAAGTGGCCATTTGCAAAAAAGATGAAGAGAATAAGTGAGCATGAAATTCACAGAAACTGAGACCATATTAAATACTATGTTGGTGTACTTCCATCTACCACTATTTGTAGATAAAACTTTTAATTTGCTATATCAAGAAATTCACATGGACAGGTTACATTTTTGGTTAAAATTAGATATCTTGGAGAAAAATATAATAATCACAGTAAAGACAAGGTGGAAATACAAGAACTCTCATAAATAAATATAAATAAAATATGTAGGTATGTATAACATAGCTATGTATAACATTTAATGATACATAAATAGTTATGAAAAAATATATACTACTAAAGGAGCTTAAATGTTAAGTTTAATGCATTTTTCTAAAATAATTCATTTCTGTAGCAATATGGGTCTGGCCACAGTAAGCAAATTATATATATTGCAAGATAAAAATATAACAAAGAAAATGCCTTTTCCGAATATGTTTTATTACTTAAATTAGTGTAATTTTGAATTATAATAAATGTGAAAAGCAAAATTTATATAAATATCCTTCCTACTAAAATATGGAGAGAAATCAAAATGAAGCTAATTCTTTTAAAACAAATTTCTGTAAACAGATTGTTACCATGAGTGTTCTTTCTGCTGATAAACAACATGTAAAGTTAAAGAGAAGACATAAAAGCAGTAATCACCATGTACCAAATATCATTTCATGAAATCATTTTAGAATCTTCTAATTCAAACTGGATTTTTAGCTCTTGATTAAAAATAACTGGTGGCTCCCTTGACACAGGAGGCCTAGTTTTCAAATCAACCAATATAATTAACACATGAATATTATTTAAAAGGTTATTTTACGCTTTTAAATGTTTCTAAATAAATTCAACTAATGTATATGAATGTTTGTGTAATACATGAGATTCCTTTATAAAGACTAAGAAACAGAGATAAACTAGGATAAAAGTTAATTAGTACAGAATTTCTAATATCATCTAAAGTTTCTTATAAGAAAAATAGATCATAATTTTAAAAGGATATTAATGTAACTCTTTGTATTTTATAATTGTTTCTACATTAGGTTGAGGCACTGAATCATCCTGAAGACGGGACAGCCTGTAAGTGGTTACATTTTCCTAAGAGATATGAAATCACGACGTGATTTTTTTTTTATCATGGCCTTCATTTGATTTGTAACACTTAATCCCCATTAGTTTAGCTATTAAAAATATATTCTATTCTTTTAGGGGTTTTTTTTGGTTTTTTTTTGAGAGAGAGAGAGACAGGGTGGGGAGGGAAATAGAGAGAGGATCTGAAGCAGGCTGTGTTGACAGCAGAGAGCCTGATGTGGTGCTCAAACTCATGAACCAAGAGAGCATGACCTGAGCTGAAGTCAGACACTTAAACAACTAAGCCACCCAGGTGCTCCAAAAATATTTTCAATTGTATTTGTAGATTTTTTTTAAGCATTACAAATAGCATTAATAGAAGACAAGGATTAGAATTATTTGAATATCTTGCTTTATCATCATTTAGAAGTACTTTGCAATTTGTTTTCCTGTTTTATTAGTGTTTTATGGATATCTTTGAGCTAAAATGTCATCCCCTTAGTTTCATGAATCATTGCAAAAACATCAGGGAGTATCATTTATAATGTACAACAATCTATTTTGATCCAAGAAAGTAGACCTTGCTGAAGTATGGCATTTTGGGATGCTATTTTCATGTAATGTGACGTGAGTGAAGTGAATGCTAAAATTATAATCTTGCCTGATATTTACTAGTAAAGTAGTCATGGCATTAAAGTAGATATACATCAAAAAGAAAGAACATGAAGGAAGGGTAATCAAAATACTTTGATTTAATAAATATTATGCTTAATATTTCCCATTTTAGCATCCTAATTTTAATACCTGGACTTAATACCTGACTTAAGTGTGCTTTCACTTTTATTACCTTAGTATCTTTCTCCAGTTATCTTTACGTATATGGCCTAACTTTTCAAATTTTCTTTTTTTTTTTTAATTAAATGTTTACTTATTTTTTTGAGAGAGAGAGAGGAGTGGAAGGGCAGAGAGATGAGGAGAGAGAGATCCCAAGCAGGCTCCATGCTATTGGCTCAGAGCCTGACATAGGGTTTTAATCTATGAACCTGTCCTGAGCCAAAATCAAGAGTCAGACACTTACCTGACTGAGCCACCCAGGCACCCAAAGTTTTTCTTTTTTAAAATATAATGTATGATATATAAATATTACTTTAAAGTTTTAGTAGGAAAAACAATAATCAGGATTCAGGAAGACTGGGAACTCCTATGCCAGAAACCAGTATATAAAATTTAAAATTATTTTAAAGATAATATTAATAATTACTCTGTAAATGTGTAGTTATCATATCATTATAATCATAACAGTTTCCTATTATAAACTAAAATCCAATAGTTCCTAATGCAATCCATAATTTATTTTTGAATGGTAATTTATAACAAATCAACCAAATAGTTTTTTATAAATGTAAAATTTCATTTACTATAAATTTAAAACTACATCATTTAAAAATTAGAGTTAAAAACTATAAAATAATGCATTCTTAGGTGAATAATTGTTTACAATTTCCTTTATAGATCTGCTTATATAAGCATATTGGGAAAACGTTCTAAGAAGTATAAGGTAGCAGTCTACAAATAAAATGGTCAAGAGATGTGACCATTTGCAAAAACACTTCAAAAGCATTCTAGAAGAGAGATGTTAAACCATTAACGTTTCATTGTTAATAATGAATAAGTTCACATCTGATAACCTTTCCTGCTACCAGCATACTAATTTATATTAAATAGTGACTAATGACAAGATTATCAGCTATATAGGCCCACAGTAAGTCAAATGAGATATGGCTAAAAACTAAATCTATATACTCATTTGAGAAAGATTATAATGGTCTTATAATATTAACATTTTTTCAAACTGACTTTTCCTTTATAAAATGTTTAAAGTAACAGTTGTTTGATAAAAAAAAGAACATGTCAGGGTGCTTGTTTGGCTCAGTCAGTAGAACATGTGGCTCTTGATCTCAGAGTCATGAGCTTATGCCCCAAACTGGGTGGAGAGATTACTTAAAAAAAAAAAAGAGAGAATATGTGAAACATCAAAGATACAACAATGAACACCCAGGAATCCACCATACAACTAAGAACTAGAACCAATGATAAACTGAAACATTTAATATAAGAGAAAAACAAGCTGTTTTGTTTTGCTATTTCTGAATTTTAAGTATCTTCTCTGCCAAAATATAAGCGGCTTTGTACTTATTTCGCATTCTTGTTGCAGTCAAAACTCCTTTGTTTGAAGTTTGAAGTACTAACCATTAAATTAGTGTCTATTTAATAACTAAATCCATCAAACAACAGGCATACTAAAATGATTTCATTTTCCTTTCTGGTTAATATGAAGTGCTTAATCTTAAAATGTGAACTGTCAAAATAATGTACTTTTTTTTTTCCTCCACAAGAATAATTTGGATTTCTTACATATCTCTTGTCAAGCATTCTAACGAAACAGGGTATGCATAAATTGGTCCACCACCAAGACTCTCTCTTAACTTCAGTGTCTAAGTCTGGACAGTGTTGCTTATCTCGATTGTGGATAATTTTTTAAAAAAAGATAATATCCTAAATGGACTTACAATTCTAGTTTAGAGTCAGAATATATTTTTAGAGAGGGAAAATTCTATTATTCAATCAACTAATGGAATAGCTATAACAAGGTAATACTTGAGAAAACAGAGTCTCACAAAATTCATTAATGCATTCAAGCTGTAAAGTAAAATACTACCTATTATTTAATGTTACACCTATTGTCCACTAAGTAATTTTCTGATACTCAGGCCATCACCTTCTCTTTTTACGTATTAGTAAATACTGTATTTTTACTAAGAAATATTATTAATACTTAATTGTATATTATATGTTATAATGTATGTAACTAAATTTATACTTTGATATATGCAAGTGTATAAGCAAGCATCTCATTTATAGAAAGAAGGCTTCAGACTGAGAAGAATCCTGGTTATAATGTCAGTTACTTAAATCGAAGGTGGTTAAGATTATTTTCTCTGTTAAATACAAAAGTCAGTTTTTATGGATCAGAGAACTATTCTAGGACTATTGTAGATATAGTTTAATACTCGTATTTTTAAATTTGAGGTTAAAGGATAAACAAAAAATGTGCTGCACGTTAGAGCTGCATTTTAAGCATTTTAGCTTTTGAATTTCTAGTGTTTCCACGAAAGCTTGAATAGGAAGCTATGGTCTGGCAAACTAAGAACATATTACAGCTCTATTAAACAGTCTCCACTTGGTATAATGAGAACTGGTATAATCTAATTGTTTAACCAATAACATTCATTTTTACCATTATATAATTATCTAAGTTAGTAGCAAATTTTTTTCAAATATAATTCAAATAAACAGATTTAGGAGATTTATTTTTATACTATTGTATTATTGGAACATTTTGTAAGTGCTCAAAGAATTTGGTCAGGGCATTTCTTTATATGAGAATTTAAAAATTCCTTGGGTCATATATGAATGAGAAAATTTTAATAATGGCCAATGAGACAATCCTGTCTCTCTCATATACACACCCACACACACCCACACACACACCCCTCTACACACACACAAGATCAAAAGTTCTTGTTTTATGACTTTTATAAAATGAAGCTGTTTCTCCTTGCTTCTAAACTGAGACACAATTTAATACCAAAATAAAATTTGGGCAGCTGCTGGAATTACCACAATAATAATAACATTATCACATAATAATAATGATACCAATACAATGATAATTGCTTAAATCAAAAGAAGAGTTTAAGTCCTGAGAAAGTCCTATTCAATGTATATTATCATGACTATAAAGTTATTAGCCGTAAGAGTACTATTAAAAAGTATTATATAATACTAATAAGAGTACTATATAAGTTATATATAAATAGGACTCCAAATCAAGTGAAATATTTGCAAATAAAGTGGAATATTTGGGAGTTTAAGACATTTCCCAAATGTTGTAGAATATGCCAGTCAGGTAAAGTCCTGAGTTTTAATTTAAAATATCTGCTAAAATTAATAGTAATAACTTGTTACTATAAATCTACAACAGAACTTAAGTGATTTGGATTAGTGTTGCAAGAAGCTGACTTTAATTGTGATTTTTTTTTTTTTAAATCAGTGGAAAGGAGTGGTTCTCAAATTCTAGCAGGCATCAGAATCAGGCTTGTTAAAACACAGATTAGGAGCCCCACCTCCAGAGTTTTAGATTTGGTGGACCCATGATGCCATCTGGGAATCTGCATTTTAAAAAATTTTTCAACGTTTATTTATTTTTGAGAGATAGAACGCAAGCAGAGGAGCAGAGAGAGACACAGAATCTGAAGCAGGGTCTAGTCTCTGAGCTATTAGCACAGAGCCCGATGTTAGGCTTGAACTCACAAACTGAGAGATCACGACCTGAGCCAATGTTGGAGGCTTACGACTGAACCACTCAGGTGCCCTGAGAATCTGCATGTCTAATAAGTTCCCAGGTGAGTCTGAGGTGACTGATCAGGAGACCACATTTTGACAACCAGTGATCTGAATGGCAACATAGTACTTTTAGCACTTTCTTTGATAAAGCTATTATCATGTTCTCAAAAGACATTTATTGATTCTGGAACCTATTATTATTAATGGATTTGGGAATGAGATGTATTCACTATCATTTTACAGTTACTAAAACAAATTTTATGATAACCATAGATACACTAACAATTTTTGCTAGGATATAATTTTGTGTAATTATAAATGTGTTACAATGACTTAGGAATAGTAATAGAGTAACTTGCTTTGAGGTGAAAATATATGTGTTGTATTTTCCTATGGAGTACTTCCTTGGTCTATTAACTTTTGAAAAAGTATCTATATTCTGAAGGGGAAAAAGAGTAAATCCATTTCTATAGAGGATTTTTATTATTGTATCTGTGATGTGTAAGTGTCTTCTGGTGAACAAAGACAATAGTAATGGCTTCTAGCAACATTTGCTTTTACACTATTTAATATTTGTTCTATTAATCACAATCTAGCAAGTTACTTGAAAGGAGGATATTGCTTTACATTCTTTCGAATTCCCCACAGAGCTCCTAAGAAACTGAATTGTGAGTTGTCCTATAGGGTGTGAATGCTTTCAGAGCAATATAACCTTAACATTTAGAAGAATCCCAGGTACATAGTAGGGACTTAATAAATGTTGACAGAACTGAATACCTCATATGCATAATAGATATTCACTGATTTATCCTGAAAGACATCCTACCTCTTAAATATATAAGCTGCTTGATCTCAGCATGTTCGTCAGATGCTATAAGATGAAAAGTGGAATAGTCTAAATATCCTTGCATTGAGCATGGTAACTTGGTTAGTGTGAGATTGACTTTAGGTTACTAATTTTGCCCATGTCTATGCTACAGGCATTAAAATAAAAACATTCTTCTACATTTTAAAAAGTTGTTTTTTAAATAATGTAGCTATGACTTTGTACAGATAAAATATATATTTAAAATGTACGTATCATCATTACTTGTAGTATAAGCTACAGGCTTAATGAGACTAGAATGGTAGGACACAGATTTTGTTCTGTTTATGGCTGTGAAAAGAGGCTTTATAATAGTACTAGGACTTCTGAGGCTTAAGCAGACCTGTGTATTGACCCTAAATACACGTTAATCTAATTTCTGCCCCTAAAGTATATTACCTTAGTTTCTTCATCAGTTCTGAGAATTGTACCCTGAAATATGCAGGGAGGATGGGCTGTATTCATTGAGTGGACAACTGCATCATTATAAAGGCAGGATGAGCAAGAAGCCCAATGGAAAAAAGTCATGAAGGAGTTCCCTCCTTCTCTCACTGATTAGTAACCTAAAAGTCCAGGAAAAAAAAAATATATATATATATAGCATATAGGATGTGTGATAGGAAAGAAATTGCAGAGACCTGAGAAACCCAAATATCTTGATAGAGCTGAATTTTTTCTAACACAGTATGAAAATCCACTAAAGACAAAACACTTTAATAACAGAAGTCATTTAAGGCCTTAAAAAAAAGAGAGAAAAGAAAAAGTACTGCTCTGCATCTGGTTTTAATTGACACTCACTATACCAGTCCCTGAGACACTATACTGAGGTCTGCTGGCTGTGTCTCCCCCCACCCCCCATCTGATTCCATAAGGATGTGCAGCCCACAGTAAGAAGCCAGCAGTGCTGCTTCTGGAAAATATCCTTTACTAACGTCAATGAAAGAACAGGGTGGAACAGAACTGTAATGGTGCTTAACACGAAAGACTGCCTTTCTGCTTCCTTCTCCCTTTCCTCATAAACTGAATGAACTGTTGTTATAAGACAACATACTGCTGAGTTAATGTAACTTAAAAATTTACAGCAGGTTGTATGCCTGGAAGCACATTATGGGGCCACCTGTAGGCATCTAATTCCACTGAAAATAATAAATAATTGTGGAGAATTCCTCAGAGTCTAGAGGAGAGTGGATAAGAATCCTGTTGCTGGTTCACTCCAACAAGGATTCTGTTGTGGAGGAGGATTAAAGAACTGCACTCTCTCCAACAAATATGAGTAATCCTTCTCCCCACAAAAGAGTCCACTAAATGCAACACCAGACACCTGGGTGCCAAATCTACACAGCCATTTCTTGGGTACTTTTGATAATCTACCAGCAGAAATGGCTGCATATGGCAATTGCTTAATATAGCATGTTGATCCATTTAAGAATTTTTTTTTTATAATAACAAAAGCTATTTTGTTTGTCTGCATCCTGTTTATCTCTTTGATGTCTCTTCCTCATATTTTGGCAAAAGTAAGTGACAGTAAGAATGTCCCTGATAGGATTCTAAGCTTTTATATTTGGGAGAAATTAGTATGTGTATTTTAGCAATGCTCAGCAACCTTGACCTTTTTCAAATGGATGGTAAAATTAATTTACTGCAGGGCTGCTTTAAAGAAAAAAAGCATTTGTCATTATGCTTTTGCCACAAGGTAGGTGGATTTAGTGCTTACCCTGTAACTACTCAGAGTATATATGCCATTTATTTCAGGTCATATTCTGCTATAAGATCAGTGAAATTTTACATTCATGCACGTGAACTTTTATCAAGTAGATTCCTGACCCTAGCCTAATTTGTGTTCAGTTGGGTTATAAATTACCCATAAGCTTTATTAATTCTTAGTCTTAGAAGCACTGCAGATACTGTTTGGATTTCAAATCTATAACAAACTTTCTCTACAATGATCCCATGGCTTTGAATTAAGAAAACTACATTTAAATAATCATTTAAATGTTGAGGATTGGATTCTTGGTGGTACTCAGGTTGACATTTCCTTTCTATTTGTACTACATGAAGGGTTAATAAGGTCTGTGTAACCTTATTCTTTGACGGCTTTTCGGCAGAGTATTTCAGGATTGCTGCAAAAACAGATTTTAACCCTTTTAATAATGCTCTTAATAACCACATTGTGCAGAGCACAGCACATACTGCCCATAAGGCAATATAGCTCTGAACACAGTTTGATCTGCTATCCAATCAAGGAAAGGTTCTTTGAGACACTTGCCATTTTGGTTGCTATGGTGAGTTTCATATTTTGTGGAAACCACTGCTAGATGTCTTAAAATAGACCTTTGCCAAGAAAAACATTGGTCCAGTGGCAAATGCTGGCAGAGCATTGCAAGGTTGCTCAAATTCCCTTCCTTTGTTTTTCCCTCTCCCCCCTGGGGCAACTGCTCCAAGCATCAGCCCACTAGTCTGGCAGGCCGAGAATCCAGAAACTTGCTGCTAATTACAATGTTGACAATTCCCAACCTGTTTACTGGCGCCAGCAATCAAACCGCATCCTCTCGAGTGAACCAAAAAGCACTTGCTGGCTTTAGCTTCCTGAGGTTCCAAGCTGGCTATATTAATTACTGTTAACTTAAAACTGTATGTTGTACAGAAGAAGCTTAATTAGCTAGTTTGAGGATTAAAATCTATCCTTTACGAATTTTAAAGCCTTCTGTTCTTGATCAAATTATATGAACCCATAAAACATCTTTCCTTGGACAAAATGCTGATTATTTTAAGTATTACTTCCCAGAATAAATTTTGTCACTATATTACCTTCAACCCAGTACCAAAGTAGATCAGAAGATGATGTCTCTCCCTTCCTCCTTTCCNTCTACATTTTGGGGGTGGGGAGGAAATTAATAATGGGTATAAATACTAATGGCAGTAGTATATAATTAAAGAAAAAGGAAAACCTTTTGATGGGGACAAATAGTCAAAAGATATTATTCTATCCTGAGAAATTTTAAAACAGTGATAGTTACACCATTTCTTCAAGTGAACTCTTACTGCTGTGATGGACCTCTAATTTGGGAGCATTTGTCTTTCAAGTATAAGAGGTATGTTTCTTTGATTGATAAGTTGGGTGACCACAGCAAGAAATCACTCTCCCCACCTCCTAAATGAGTAACACCATAGGTAACAGAGATGTATCAGTGGGTGACCACCATACAATCTGCATAAATAGCATAACAGCAGTGAACAAGGTTTTAGTAAAATTGAGAATTTATTTTGATGTTACTCGAATCCAAGAGTCAATCTGTATTTCTTTATTTCATAAGACAGCTTTGAATATTTCAAAATGGAATAAAAGCATAAATGCAATTTTAATTTATATATTAAAAGGTGATTTTATTTATGTTCTTTGATGTGAAAACATCATTGGGTCAGCATTTGGTAATCTCATTGTTAATTTTCCATTGAATATACTACATTACAAATATTTGTCATTCTAATTTCTGAGCCAATATTTTCATTTGGAAGCTTATTAAATTGAGTTGCTATAATTGATATTAAAATTTTATTTGTTTTACTAAAATATTTGCAACTTGGTTAAAGATCAAGCTATTCCTTTAATATGATTTCTATTTGTTTCTACATTATTAATTTGGCCTATAAAATCTTCCTAGATTTAAAAAAAAACATAAGAATAAGCACACTACAGACCTTTGGAATCTATTGGCACATTCACATCTGTGTATACAATATTTAATCTTGAAAAAGGTTAAATCAGATGAATAAGTGACTACTATGAAGAATCTAAGGATTATTGCCAGATACCAGGAAGAATGGAGTTTCAAGAAAAACTCCAATATTGAAGTTTTAGTGTGATGTATTAGAAAGAAAACATCCAAAGAGGACTTAGAAAGTGAGTGTCAGATATTATTTGGGTATCCTTGGGAAAGTCTCTGTGTTGTGAAAATATCATGTATAAACATGGATGTAGGACCATACACCACAACTAAATATCATATGGATTTACTATGAGCTTATCTAAGACTCACAAAATTTTGTATTCTATGTGGATAGTAGACTGGCAAATAATTCTATCAAAAGATAACAAATGATCAAGTGGCAATGCTGTGTCTTTGGATGCACAGGCCGAGCCAGAGAAGAACAAGCATGTCAATCTCCTATATCGTTACCATGGTTAATTAACAAATACCCTCATCCCTAAACTCTGATCAATTGCACTAAATAGGAAAAACCAAATTTTGCATTTTATATTGAGAGATAGTGCTAATACAGTATTAAATAAATTCCCCTAGGTTACTTTGTTTCTAAAGCACATTTTCAAATATAACATATACCTTTTCTATACCTTTCCCGTAGAAAAATGGATGAAAAGGCTGTTTCTCTTAAGCCATGTGCTCCTTAGGCTTAATTTTCCATAAGTTTGTTTTTTCAAGACTGATGATCTTTCCTTTGACTTGTGAAACATCCAGAATCCATGCCTATCTCAGTTTTCTACTTATAAACTAGGCCTATTTTACAGACACTATTTCTATTTTAATTGATTCACAGCTTTATACTGGAACATGACCTTTGATCTAAGTAAAAGCAGGAAGTTTTGAATACTATGAAAGAATTCCTCCTGTATAGATACACTATACAAAGCCAATATTGTCAACTTCCCATCACAAGCTACTAGATCTGCCAATAAAATAGCCACCAATAATTTCATTATTGTTTCTTTAACACATCACCAAAACTGCACAATCCGTTCCACGGTCCACATCCTTAATATTGTTACTCGTTATCATTGTCCCTTGTCTCTTGTCAAATTCAATTGTTATCCGCACAAATTGTCAGATCTAAATGTGAAACTGTCTCAAAAACTTAGCATCAAGCCTGATTTTTAATATAGCAGCCACAACTAACAAAAACCTGTTTATTTCAGTGTAAAGAAACCTTATATTTTGACTCTGTCCTAATACCTAGTATTAACACTCCTGAAGTTGTTTTGGACAACTACATCCAGCAACAGAAAGGAATATGAGATATTTTAATAAAAATATAATAAATGGTTTACAAACTTTGCATTTCTATGACCAGAAATCTCTTTGAAATCAAATGCTTTTGAAAACTTTATAGAATGTGCATTGAAACTGTTTTCAAAGTCTTAAATGGATGTAAAGTATCATATCCATCATTAACTGTAGATGAAACATTATCTGAACAGTTATAGCTGACAAACCATATTATTTTAATTTTTTGACAATGGGTATATTATTTTATGGTTAAAAGGTCAACTTGTATTAACTATACTTGGAACACCCAAGAGAGTAACACCTTTCAAATAAAACTATAATTTATTTTGCTTGTAACTTAAATTTGCCTTGCTAACAAGTATTGAAAAAAATATTGTATAATCTTTATCATTGAAAATATATCTATCACAGTAATTATTATATTGTATAAAACTATTTCCAGTTGATTATTGTTAAAAATTTATGAATTATTTCAAGTACTTACACATTTAATATTAAATAAAATATATTAGGTAATATTTATATCACAATTCACATGGAATAAAATAATACCATGTTAAACAGTTACTTATAATTCCAAAAAGATCACCTTAAAAAAATGTTCTCATCAATTTTTCAGTTGTTTAGGAGTTATATCTGAAAATCAGATAAGATGAGTTTTCTATCTTAACAAAGAATAAGTGCACTATTCATAATCAAACTTGGGAATTATGACTTGCATTAACATTAAGTTAAACTTAAATATATGCAATTCAACAGCCATTTTATGTATTGGCTACTTTTAAAAAGACAGTAACTATGGGGGAAAATGTTAAATTCTGAATTAACATGTCCTGAAAGAATATTATTGCTTTTACTAAATTAATAATATTTTTGAATACTTATCATGTGCCAGATATTTGACCAGGTATTTTGAAAGGGTTTAGCACTGCTAAGCTATCCCAGAATTAAATATCCCAGACAGATATTAGTCCTTTTTGTTTTAAAAGAATGAAAACAAAAAGTAATTTACCCACTCTTCTAAAAATTGTAATTAAATTTAATAGAATAAACATTTACACACAGAATAAACACATTAAAAGGCCCAGTGTTTATTCTTCATGAACTACAATTATATACATTGACTTTGAAAAGAGTTATTTGCAGTTTGGTCTTTTTAATTTAAAATGTTTCTGAGGTGGATCCCTGGTTTAGGGAGCCTCAGATACATTATCCATATAGGGAATACATGCATTTTCACAATAACACACTAGGATGAATCTGTAAGTCATTATTTGGGGATTTTCTTTCCTACCAAAACTTCAGATAGAAACTGAATGGCAAAGAAGGGACAAATATGTTTCCATGTATTTCATGTTTTAAAAACTTAAGTAAAAATCTTGAAGACCATTTTCCTGTTTGTTATCAAGATAAAATATGCTGGTGGATGCATTTGAAAGATTTGTCTTTTTTAAAGCTGCTTTCTTAGTTGTGCTATTGATTTGCACACCATCCATATATAAAATGAAAAGAAGAATTAAGCAGCACTCCCCCCCCAACCCCCAGCAAAAAAAGCTTTCTTTGAAATGGAGTCCATAGGAGATAGAAGGGCCTTGAGAGACTATAAATCCAGCCCTTCTTGTTGTGTATGAGACACCAAGGGCCAGGCAAGCTTTGTGGTTCATCCATTGTCATCATTCACAACAGATCCTGTACTCAAAATCAGATTTTTCAGCTTTTATTCCGAAGTTCTTTTCACCTTAAGCATCATATAGCGGAGGAAAAAATGAGACTTGAGGTTTTACCATAGAACTGCCTCAATTCTCTAATTTGCTTTGTCTTTGTAAACACTTCCAAAGCCTCTTTAAAAGAATAAATGAACTCTGCATGAAACTAGACCCATAGTAAGCATTTTAAAATTTTATTCCCCTGTAGCTGTGCACAAACAATCCAAAATATTTAGAAGTCTTACCCTAATATATTTCTATTATAAAGGAAAATATTTGCATGCATGCTTCTGATAGAATATCAGTTATGACATTCATTTATTCATTCATTCTTCCTAGAACCCAAAAATAAATAGAATGTTTGGTAGATGTACAGGAACTAACTTAAATAAGTAACTTTAGTTGATCTGGGGACTTGTTTGAACTAATCCATTAAATTGGCCACACTTTGCTCACAAAGATAAAAATAGACCTCAAACAATTACTTTTCACTCATGTATTGGGCGTAAATTTAAAGAAACACAAAATTTCAAGAGTATTAATATTCCAACTGAATTATATCATTTTTACAAAAATAATTTTTTAGAAAGTATCTCCTAAGAGCACACTTTTAATTAAAGTTTTAAAAAAGAAACTATTTTCATATTATGCAATTATGCCACTATTGTAATATAATTTTTCAACTTTTTGAAAAGTATATTATGATATAAACTGTATTTTAACAAAGAACATAGTATTGGTAAATAGATTATGACAATAAATGTGGTTTTTGATTTGAAATTTAACTAAGATTTATATATTAATTTGAAGCTAGTAAAATAAATATAGTAAGTCTTATTTAAAATCCTTTGTATGTTTTAAAGTTTATAGTTTTTTTTTTTTTTAACTTTTGGTTCTAGCTATAGATAATAGCAGAAGTGTAAATTTGCAGATAGCGTGGCATATCACTGAGCCTCAAAGGGTATTTCCATAAACACAGCAAATGAAAATTTTTCTCTTTGTACTTATATAGCTAGTAAAATATTGTTTGTTGATTTTGAAAACAGACTGTCTTACATAGCTCTCATTATTCATTAGAATATAATCCAACTCAACTCAAAAGATTTATGTAGTCATATATTTGTAATCTGGACAACAATACAAATGTTAGAGATACACTGATTCTGTTGTTAAGCTACACTCAACAAACTCAGCTAATCACCAGGTACTAAATATGGTTCAAGAAACTTAGAATTTCACATTATCTGTTTTCTAACTGATAGGTTTTTGGATGATTGCAATGTTTTCTCAATTAAAAAGCTTATACATTCATAGAGAGTGTTTTGTAGATTGATATTTAAGAGTTATAAGTCATTTAAAATATAGATGTCAAGAAAAAAATCTCAAAACACTTTTTAAAAATTATGCTATAAAACTTTTTGTTTAAAGCTTATTTAGCATTTATGTTTATAAGTGTATAGCAACCAATAACTAAATGTAATAGCTAAATACAATAATAAAAAAAGTTTTGAAATATTCTATCATTAATATGTTTTATTTTTTAATTAAAAGTCCTTATTACCAAAATAAATTTACTTGTATATATGCAGATTACACTACTCTCTAACAATGTAAGATCATCATTGTGTCATTTCTATAGTATAATGGTCACTAAAACTATGTATAATTGAAAAGTTGGTGAATAATTGTGATGGTCTTATACTGTCTTCTATATCCTTAGACTTTCTCCTGTATTCTACATAAAAAAAACAAAAAATTCCTTAATATATCCATCACCTGCACCTAGCCAAAAAAGGTCTGTTTTTATATCTGAAAATTTACCATTACTGATGTGCAATATAGTAAGAAAAAATGTATGGTTTATGGAATTTTCTGTCCATCAAAATGCTACTTTATCATTGCTCTCCTTTATCTGGACATTCATTGGCAGTTCTGTTCTGGTTCTAGACTGGCACTGCTGTGACACCAAGAACCACATCATTCTAAAGCAAACAGTGGGCTTGGGGAGAAATCCTGGTTCCAGGACACGATTATTTATTTAAAAATATACTTACTTGGTCAAAATCACATGGTGTGTGTGTGTGTGTGTGTGTGTGTGTGTGTGTGTGTTCACGATTAAACAGTATAGTATTCACATAGAGGCTGTCATGATCCTCACGGGATCTTTAACCGTGAGTACCACCACTCCCTGCAGTTCTTTTCAAGCAAAAGTATCAGAACACAATTCACAGACACAAGAAATAAAATCAGTAAATTCTTTGTAAAACACAGTTTCCATCAAACTCCTTACCTGAGACTCAGTAGTAAACCATCAACCAAGATGATGTTCTTACACCTACTAATGAATATCACAGTATAAATGTAAGTGTTCACAGACATTATACAAATCTTAATGGGAAACCTAAAATCTTCCACCTATATAAGACAGAAATTGTGTTCATAAAAATTTGAGTATATAGGTAGACTTAACTACAGTGAAAATAGTAGTAATAAAGGAAATTTTCATAAGTTTTCTCCCTCCTCCTCCATTGTGTCCTATGTATTACTATCAAAGAATAGTCTAAGCTGTATCCGTATGCTTTTCTCAGGTAGAAATTCTATCACTTTTGTAAAGCAAACCAAATTTTAGAAAAAGGATGCATATCCTTCTAGTATTTGGACATCAACTTAAAAACAATCCAACTATTATAATTCCTTAAAATTACTTGGATGTAGCATGAAAAACACACACAATCCTTCTCCCTTCTTTAATCTTGTCTCTGAATACTGACAGGGCAAAAGCAATAACCAGCTAGTAGTGATATACTTTAAAATTCTATTTTCTGAGGCAAACAACTTGCCTATAATAAAACAATTAACTACAGCATTTTCAACTGAATAAAGTTTTGGGTCCCCCCCCCTTATCTAAAAAGGCCCAATATAGTTTTTAAAAACTTGTTTTTGTTTTTTTTTTTTCTTTTCAAATTTAAATAGGAACCAGCTCAGTCAGACTGACACCTAATGGAAACTTTTATAAGAAGATAATTCTGCAAAGGAAAGAGAGCAATGAGATAAATACTTAAACCAGTTGAACCAAGAAAATGAAATACTTGTTGTTGACCGTGACACAAGTAGAGGTTACCTTTAGATTTCATCACTAGCATTTACAATCATTCCACTTAAAAAATTATTACTCATTTATGAAGCAAGTGCAATCATAAGCTAAAGTACCAGTGGCAAAGAACTGAACGAAATAGCTTATTTTTAAAAGTTCTTCCTCAGTTTCTCAACGAATGACAGAGCATTACCTTTCATTTCTGGAAAACTCTATCACTAGGCCCCCAGCTCCTTTACGGCTTTCAAATCTTATACATTTGTTAGTCAACCAGCAGCGTGAAGCTAACTTTCCAAAGATCACGTAGTTACTATATTATGTGGCTCTCTCTACTTTACCAACTTCCCAATAAAACAATGCCACCAGCAGACATATTGAATTTTCTTAAATACATAACAAGCCCTTAATCACCAACTGGTGTATCCCTAGCGAAAAAGGATAATTCATGGAACAATGAAGGAAAGAACAGTAGTCACACATTCTCTTGCTAGTGAGAGAATGTCGAGTGCAGAGATAGCATATTTGTGCTTTCTTTTCTACTTCAATTCCTTCTTAAAAGGGACTTGCTCTGGGAGCTTCTCGGAAGGTCCCCACTCATTTTCCTTGCAAACAACTTTCCCTGAGCGCAAAAGCTGCGAGTGTAGACACCCTGAGAGTTAACAGTGGGATCAGACGCGGTGTAGTGGAAATAGGGTCAGGAGAAGAGTGGTGCTGTGTACCCCTCACTAGGAATCCAAAGTACTAGAAGAAACGCCAAGCTCTAGATGGGAAAGCATGCAAGTGTGCCTGCCTTCTTCGCAGCATCTCGCTCTCCAGGGCTCAGAGCTGCCCTTGTGGGCAAGAACTCAGGGCGGGTACGTGCACGTCGCGCCCAGGAAAGGCGTCCTCCAAAGGAAAAAGGTGTCTGGGGCATAGCTTAGCTTAGAGCTGGTCTGGGAACGCCGCGAGGGAGATCGTCACAGGCTTCCCATTTTGCTGGTTTTTGTTTTTTGTTTTGTTTTGTTTTTGTTTTCTCCTGCAGCTTCGACTTCTCAGAAATTCAGTCTTCGCGTCCCTTGCACAACCGACGGCACCACGCAGGGAGGAAACCTGGATTGAGAGTCCCAGCAGGTTCTTGCTGACCCTGGTGGAACCTTCTGGCCGCCTGTGCATTCTTGTCCCCAGCACTGTCTCCTCCTACCTTTGAAGTGCCACGACCTGGAAGGCCCTGGCGCCTCGCAAGAAGGAAAGGAGAGTTGCAGAGCTGTGTGGTCCGCTGCTGGCAAGAGCTGGGCGCTCCAGCCTCCTTGACCCTCCTCCTCCAGTACGGTGGATCAACTCTCCCAGCTCCATCGTGGGCATCTCAACTCTGGCCGTATCCGGTTGTCCCCAGGAGTGTCTGGGCGTGGTTGGGGGGAATCGGTGGGTGGTTGCTTGCTCTTCACTAGGAGGGGACAAATCCGCATGGTTTTACCGTCCATTAGTACTCGAAACAAACAAACAAAACTGCAAGTAGAAAAAGGGAAAGGCTTGCTCTTCCTCTCTTCCCTTCGCAGCAGACCTGAGAAGGGGGAACATGCCTTGGGTTTGTTGGTGTTTGAGACTCGTCCTAAAAGCAGAGGCAGGGAAGACAGCGCTGAAGAGGTGTCCCAAAGAAACTGGACGGCTGAACAGTCACTGCCTGCCCCAACCACTTTCAGGAAGGTTCCAGTTCTGTGCCACACCGCAACCAATCCGCTTCTCATTCTGTTTCTCCACCCCTCCGCGGANCCCGGGCCGGGATTCGCGAAGTCACGAGCTTCCGCAGCTTGCGGGGGCACCTTCGCCCACGGACACGCCCTTTCTGCGGAGGCAGCCCCTAGCGACCCTCTGCGGAGCTCCTGCTTCTCGCTCGCAACGCTGCCAAACTGCTCAAGGCCTTGTCCAGTCATTTCCAACTTTAGAGGCTCGCTCNAGGCACCCCTCCTTTCCCCGCCCCTCCCCTCCTCCTCGACCCCCGCGCCCCTGTGCGGACCCATTCTACAGCCCCAGTCACCAGAGGCAGGGCGCGCAGAGCCTTTCTGGTGGGATGTGTCTTCTAATCAACTAACACGCGACCCAGAGCGAAAACAACGAGGAAAGGAAAAGATCAAAAAAGTGCTACCTTGGCAACCACAGGCGTTTAGAGGCCAGCTGGTGGGCTGGGAGGGGCGGCCGCTGCCCGCCTGCCGCTGGTACTCTCCTCGACTACGCGTATTCTTAAGCAATAACAACGTAATCCGTATTATCCACCCAAGAATACCCGTCACCGAAGAGAGTCAGAGGACCAAGCTGCTGCTGCCGCTGCTACCGCTGCCGCTGCTACTGCCGCCGCCGCCACCAGAACTCTTGCTGCTGAGCCCGCCCCTGGCTGGGGCTGGGCTGAGCTTGACCGGGACCATAAATCCATAACTCGATTTCCCTAAAGAAGGATCCAAAGCTGTGCTCTGCTGCTTCCTGCCCAAATCCAAATGGCTGCTCTATTTCCAATTCTGAAAGACAAATCACAAAACCAGGCACTTAATACAGAAGAAGAGTGCTCTCTTCCCAGTGAGGAAGGAGGATGTGGGAAGGCTCTTTGGGCACGGGGTGGGCGTGACAAGTAACCTTTAGTTTACCTGGTGCTCTCCTAGTGCCTTCCTCTGTACTTGTTCTGCTTGGTACCCGCTCTGGTCTCGGCCAGCCCACTCCAGGTGTTTTGATTGAGTGTCATGGCAGCGAGAGAGCCCTGTAAGAGACATGCATAGTTAAGCACACAAATATTACAAATGTATTTGCCTAGACGGCTTTAAGAAGAAGTGAGGCTCAAATAAAGATAGGGTCATGCATGGGTGAAATTTTCAGCAGTGTGTTTTGGAAATGCATTTTCTCAAGCCCAAGATCACAGAAAATAAACACTCATTCAATTTACTACTTGAAATCAAATACTTATAGATCTACAAAAATAGGCATCTCTCCTTTGAAGGCCTTACAGCTATACAACATAATGATTTTGAAAGAAAAAAAAAAGCTTCAAAGCACAAAATAATTAAACTCATTTTCCATAGTATCAGAACTCACTGAGTTGACAAGCTGGCATAGTTTATATGATTTAGGCATCGTTTGTAGTATCCATGTGAAATTCCATAGCCTACCTTTTTAATATACAGTATAAATGCATTGCTGTGCAGTTGTTGTGAACACCTCTACAGAAAAGCCTTTGAAGCTGTCTTCATGAAAATTATTTTAAGGAAAACAAAACAAAACAAAACAAAAACTCATTTGTAAAGTGACTATAATTTTGGCTTTCAGAGAGAGATTCTTTGAAGATCAATATGGCTCTTACTGGAAAAGCTTTGTCTTAAGACCCTGCAATGAATATTCTGATAATAAGGGTTTATTCTTCACTAAATAAAATGGACAAGTGCAACGTCACTACCCAAGACATGTTATAGCTCCATTAGAAAGTTCTCTATTTGGTTTTCCCTTTACTCTCAAATACATGGAAGTACATCCATGTGGTGGAATAGGGAGGGGATATGGAAACATGGCAATAGACATTATGATTCCTTAAATTATGTAAGTGCAAATAGCTCTTCATCAAGGAGTAATTATATAACAGAATCTCTCCCACTACCACAACTCATCTCAAACTGACCTGGTTGAAATTTAAGGCACTTAGTTTGGGCTTGCTCTTACAATTTTTTCTTTAAATATATTACTTCTCCAAACACACCAACTCATCATTTTCCTGACATGTTACAAATAGAAAAACCAACATGAATTCTAGGTTTTATGAACATTTGGTTAATATATAATATCTGGTGCCTAAAACAACTCAAAAGAAAAACAGCATTTCCCAGTTAATAGCCTATTTTACAGTATTTTCAGATGACTCTTAAGTACACCTTTCACAAAAATACAGATGCCAATTAAGCAAATAAATAAGCACTATTTTCTGCCATTACCTAACATAGCTATAAAGTGGAGCTTTTCTCTGGGGGTGCTACAACCAAACAGACACACACACACACACACACACACACACACACACACACACACAGAAAGCTGACAGGTTCTCTTCAGCTTGAACTCCTAGAAACAAAAGCCCTTAGGGAAAGTAATGCAATAGTCTATGAGCAAAGTGTACATTTGCTCCTGAACTCTTCCATTTAAATCTCAACTAACATTAAAAGGAAAACAAGGAACACATTATATAGATAGGTTTTGATTTAGTAAATGGAGCATTCTTTTTTAAGTAAAGAGGATTATTAAGATGTATATACACCACACACACAAACACACACATATACATAATACATACATCCACGGCAATACATGGCATATCAGAATCACAGTATAAATACCCACACAGATTTCCAATGCTTCCTGAGTAATCGCCTTTAGTTTTGCTTCCTTACAATTGAAATAAATACATGCACACACAGACTCACAGACTCACACGCTTTAAGAAACTAGAACAACGTAGTTGATACGCTTTCTTTTTATCCAAGTAACCAGTGCCAGCCCTTTCTCTACCTACCCAAATGCTCCACCAGCTTCAGCACCTGGACGAGTGGACAGCTCAGCCCGGGCCGACTGCCGGCAGCACTCGCAGCAGAACTGACGCTCTGAGCTCTAACCAAAGCTCTCCCGTGCTTCAGCGGGGCAGCCTGACTTACGAGAACACCATTTCCTACGACACCACTGCCGCTGGGTGCATATTCAATTCAAACCTCCTTAAGCTGTCGGATTTCCCCCACCCATCCACCCTCCTCCCTTCTCCACCCTCCACACAAAAACAGAAAAGGGAAAAAAGCCCAATACCATCAGGGCGTTTGTTGATCAACTTACACTTTGCTTTTGAATATTTAGATACCGCTAGCGGAGCAATAGCAACGGAGGCTTAGGTCCGCATTAAGTACCTTTGTTCATCGACTCCTGCAAGCCATGTTTATTAGAATCTACATTTCTCCAGCTCCCCAATAACTAGAGGTGTGTTTTGCGGGCGGGGGTTTTCAGCACCTTTTGATCTCCCAAGGCCACCGCGACTGACTGCCAGTCCCCACTACTTTCCCACCCTGTCCCCCACACTCCAAAACCCATCCCAGCTAAATGCTTGGTAATTTGCAACCAAATATACATAAAGAAACGCGACAAAGCAATCGGTTTGAGGAAATAAGCCAATTAAGCTAAAGCAGAAATGCTTCTCTCTCTCCCCCTCCCCCTTGCCTCCCTCCCTCTTCCTCTCTCCTTCCCTCTCAAGTAGAAAGGGGGAAACACCAAGGAGAGGAAAAAATCGGGAGGAGGATGGTAGTCGACTCTTACAATCAATGGAAAAACACTATACACATCTTTACTTAATAATACTCTCCTTCTCAGACAAAAAGAAACACATTTGTCGATGTAAACATAGTCTCCCTCTTCCACACACCCTACATCCTTTACGTTTGCTGAGATTTGTCTTGCGGTATAGCAAAGTAACTGTCACAAATCCATCTCGATTGAAGTGCTTACCCTCTAAATCCGGGTTTCAAGCGGGACTCCAACCGTGTGTAGAAACCAGAGTCATCTGATGAGCGGTGAGGTAGGCTCTGGGCAGTGGGAGCTGCTTCCCTCGGAGTGCCGGGTTACAGTGTTAACAAGCCCTGGGAAGGGACCTCGGTGCCTCGCGCTGGCTGTGCCCCAGTGCCTTCGCGTGGTGGCGGCTTGCTCACGCTTCCAAGGAGTCCCAGGCGATAGCCTTCAGCTGATGCGAGCTTCCAGAAAGGAGTGGGGAAAGGGGAAAAAAAAATCATCTAATGCAATCAAATCGATCTGATCTACACCATCTGTCGCCTGCCACTATACACAAACGTTAAAATAGGAAAACGGAAAACACTGACAGCCCGAGAGGGTTGGTCTGCAAAGAGTTCATTTTTAGCAGAGCATAATTGGGTATGGTCGGCATACAGTTACAAAAGCTGCTGTTAACCATCCAGTAGTGGATCCCAAACATGCTAATGGTGGATTAATTGAGGAAGATCTGACGTGCAAGCTTCATAGTCTCTTATTCATGACTTCCCAATGGGAAAGGACCAATGCCTTGTGGGACTATGGTAACATACAGTCAAAAAGCTGCTAAGAAAATGGCTGTGTGTTCACAGCACCTCTCTCTGATAACAAACATATGTCGACTAAAACGGTTTAGTAGAATGGGAGGGGGGGTGTTGGAGAATAAAATTTTCTTTCTCGGTATAAGCAATTCCTATTTTCCTTTCTTAAAGAAAAGCAAAAAATAGATACCATATCTTTACCATAGTGGAGGGAAAAGGATGGTTTAAAAGCTTTTTATCAAGATTAAACTCTGCTATATAAAAGAAACGGAACATTCCTGTGAAGCAATTCTTTAAAAAAATCTATTATCATTTTTTTCCTTACTGTGATCAAAGTAGATCCATAGCATGTGCAGTTTATAGAAACTCAGCCCAGTTAATCCCACCAGGATTGACTCGAGGTTGTTTAATGCCAGGTACCCTTTTGACTTCTTGAAATCAGGATGCCTCTTGGGCAAGACATTCTGCATTATTGAAAATTGACATAATGAATGTTAAGTGTGATTGCAGGGAGGAGATGGGGAGAGTTTTCTTTTTTAATTCTACAATTATTCCCTCCAGCCAAACCCCCTTTTGGTCTGTTTCCAGTCTCCTGATCAGCTGATGGGGGAGGTATAGGGATTGGGGAAGGAGTGGAGATATGGGACAGGGAAAGGAGATTGTAGATCATCAGTAGCCAATAAATGCAACTCTATCTGTAATAAAAATTATGGTAATAAGAGAGATCAGTTACTAACTATCCACCATGATATTTAAATATAAACCAGTTTTCAAAATTAATGTTTTATATACGGAAAGAAAATATATTGCAAACAATAGTGTAATGTTCCCCACCCCTTTGCAATTTTAAGATTAAAAAAAGGAATAGAGAGCTTATTATCTAGATATGTGACATTCTTTCATTATAAGTATCTAAGTAGTCCACATTTCCTCTAATTTTGTCACTCATCTGAACATGGAAAATTGTATTCATTTTGATTTTTCTCCCTTTTTTGAGAACACAGATTACATATTTCATAGTAAACAATTAGTGTTTAGGATAATTCTTGAGCTAGCTTAATATATCTGCTGAAACTTTGATAATCTCTTTAAGAAAAAAAAAACTAACAGTTATGAATTAGATTAGTTTAAAAATATAGCTTGAAGACAAATCAAACAATTTACCTGATCTTTTGTTTCAATATACATTAATTAAGCACTCCTTCCAACCTACACAACATTCCAGGGTCATAGTCAGAAATCCAAGACTAATAGCTCAGCAGCCTTTGTTGTCATTCGTGTCAAGCTATTGCCCCCTGCAGGTTAGGCTGAAAGTGCAGGCAGAATTTGGCCAAGTCTTCAGGAAATGGATGGGAGTCATGTTATTTACTCTCTCCCAATATGAGTCAACTTTTTAACTTTGTTTACATTATAAACTATTTGCTTAGAGACATCTAGTAAATTCACAAAAGAATGAGATTTAAAGATAGGTGATTAAAGTTTTCCTTCTGAGAATTTTGCTGAGTGGAACAGACCATCATCCACTTTATTGTCACATAGAAAGTACCTTGATGCACTTAAGCATCTTCTCTTTTTCTTCATCTTCTCTTTTTCTTTTTGCACAAAATCCAGTACAATTCAAAAATGAATGTAACAGAATTGGAATTATGATTTTTCAATAATAAAGAAGTAATCTGGGACAATTTACTACTTGACGTCAGGGGGTTCTTTGTAGACCCAATGATGTGCATTCAAATCAAACTCATTCAGATTCTTCCTACTGCTGATATGATAGGGGACAATTACACTGTTTTCTGGGTTATAAAATGAAACATTATTTAAACCACCATGCTCCTGACATCCCATCCTTTTCTATAATCAACCTTTCCAAACAAGGCACCTTGCCAAGATGAAATAAATTTATTGTTGACAATAGAATTTCAATTACATCAACTTTTCCACAGTATTAGAAAGTGGAGCATGTTCATGGGAATGATTTCACATTTGTGGGAAGATTCTTTTGTATTTCTTAAGTCACGATATGGCTACTCATACCCAGTTGTAAAAAAAAAAAAAACTCTGCAATGTTATTTACCTGTTATTTAAATACAGATCTCATTGAACAACGGGATATTATTATGCAAAAGAGCATCAATTCTAATGCCAAATAAGCAATCAAATAATCTTATCCATTCAAATGTTAGAAGTATTTTTTCCACATTGTACTGAAGTAGTTAGAAATATAAAATGCCTTCTGCTATCTTAGAGCTACCTGAAATGCTCACGAAAGACTTAAATAAACATAGTGCAAGGCTTTCTTGAAGGAATTTTTTTTTTTTTTTTACCTTAACTACTGGTGCTTTTTGCAGATCCTCCAGAATAGAAACATGGGATAGGAACTGGATGACCATACCATATTTTAAACAAATCTAAAAACAAAACAATCAAAAAACAAAAACCTGATTGCCTATCTTTGTTTTATTACATTTTTAAAGCTTGTTGTTAAATTTCAAAAGGACACTACATGTATAAATTAAGAATCTTGCCTCTACAGTTCATTAACACTCTTGCTCCAAGCAAAGAGAAGCTTTGGACTAGGCTGCTGGACTATTAATTGCACAACTTGTTGTAGCCAGAGTAGCAACTAGTTGCCTGGAGCTGACATTTCTAGTTGCTTTCGAGTGTACATTTTTAAAGGAAATAAAATTCACCTCCCTTTCAAAATTATATATGTATATGATATATACATATCATATATATGATACTATTACATATGATTATATATAGAGAGACACATTGCTATTGAGCCAGAAAATTTCATCTCTTTTGATTCAAATACCTATCAAATGCTTATCGACAGAATTGCTTTTAATTAGCATCCAGAAAAGAGATAGTATTATTTGACCTGTAGGTCTGAATCAAGGGGAAACTTTTTTTTTTTTTTAGTTCTCCCCTTATACTAAACAGCAGATTGCCTGCAAATGCCCTGAAAAATACAATTCTCTACCTCTTACTATCACCACTATTGCTCTAATTGCTTCTGAAGGATCCGAACAGGCTTTGAGGTACCTTGTAATGTTCTGTTATTGCTGGAATCCTGGTTATTAGACTTTTTTGTCCTCAGAAGCGAAAGACCAGGCAATCTTATTNGTCCACTACTACTACTGCAGATGAAAACAACTTAGATCTGAGAGACCCCTTAAAAAGATACAGTATCTTCCCGATCCAGACCGAGGCCAGCTAAAAGCAGGTCCCAGCGCTCGCGTTATTTTGAGAGAGGGTCCCGAAGGCAGCTGGAGGCCAGTTCTCGCGGGCGGGCCTCGGGGCTAAACTCTCGTTTGGTGAGAGGGGAAGCGCACGAGGCTCCAGGCCCGGTGCGCCATCACGGAGAAAGGGCAGCGGCCCCGGGCCCCAGCCCGGCTTTTTCCTCGGATGTCCCAGAAGCGGAGCCAGGGCTCCCTTTAGCTACCTCGAATCTAGTTTCCGCAGCTGCCTCCCGCCCGCGCTGGCTCGGACCGGGCCTCCCGAGGGAGAGAGCAAGGGAGCGAACGCTCAGCCTCCACCCTGGACCTCGGACCGGAGGTGTGGTTCAGGACCACGGCAGAGAAACCGTTGCGTCTCCGGGCCACGCCGGCCTGCGCTTTGCATCCCCAAAAGCGCTAGGTGCGGTCGGCACGGGGGCGGGGGTGAGAGCGAGGGTGAGGGGAGTCGCCGCCCTTCTCGCACACCCCAGCCCCCGCCGCGCCCTTTCTCGGGTCCTTCTGCGACCTCGGCGTGTCCCCTAACACCCTCGCGAGGAAGGTTGCGCGGGGCCACGGGCGACCTGGGCCGAAGCCGGAGCCAGACGGCGCCGCGGGACTCGGGAGCCAGAGCAAGGCGGTGGCTCGGACCCCGTTCCCGAAAACGCTCGACTCCTCCAGGATTTGCCAAGTACTAAGCAGCTCCAGGAAGGCCCCGCGAGCTTTCGGGGAAACCCACTGTGTGGCTCACCCCTGTTGGTCTCTCTCGAGCCCTCGCCTTCCTCCCCTCTCCAGATCCACCGCCCTCCCCAGGTCGCGGGCCCCGCGGGCTGAGCCCGCCAAGCCGGCCGGAGCGCCGTTTTAGGCAGAGCGAAGGAGCCCCCTGCTGGCCAGACGCGGCAGGCGCGGCGACCCTCTCCGGGTGTCGTCCGCCGGCCAACCGCGGCCCCGCCCTGACCCACCTCGACCCTCCCGCGCCCCCGGCGCTGGGGCGTGTCCAAAGACACAGAAAACAAAACAAAACAAAGCGCCAAAAGCCACTCTCACCTGTCGACTTCTTAAAGGTAAGTGTAAGTTCAGCCTTTCCCACGCCCCTTTCTGACCCTTCTCTGGTCCTCTGGGCTGAGGTGTGGGGGAGACAAAGCCCCTCCCCCCCAAAAAAGAAAGAAATCACGGCTGCTTTTGAAAGCACGTTTTGCAAGCATGAGGATCAAACATACACACAAACGCTCTCTGTCTCTCTCTCTCTCTCTCTCTCTCACACACACACACACACACACGCACACACACACCACTGAAGCAAACCCACACTTAACCAGTCTGGAAGAGGGCTACTGATGTGCATGTTTCTGGAAGCATCTCATTAGTTGTTGGAGGGAATGTTTACTAATATTTCAGGTTGTAGGCAACAGCAGTAACTCTGTGGATTGCAAAGGGGAAGGGAAGGAAAAATGCCCCTTAGTTTAATCCTCCCTCCCATACCTGTGAGCCTTACTTTCAATCTCAAGTCTTAGCATAGCCAGAAAAGTTTTCATCCTCTTACTGAGAAGGAAGACAGAGAGACAGCCTTTTCTGGGGGGTTTCCTGTTTCCTGCTCCAATTCTTCACTAGAGAACTGGGGAAGAGATTGTTTCATTTATCTAGACAATTTATGAGTTAGTTCTGTATGGCTTTTTGAAATTAGTTTAACCTTGAAATAGGCTATATGCTTGAGTGGCAGGTTTTTCTGTGCTTAGGTAAAGGTTATTAGAAATCACAATGTTTCTTTCTATTCAGGCAACCTTGAGTTAGAGATGGGCATAATATCTTATTATTGTGACTTTCAGTAATGTCTGTTGCCTCTGGATGTTTACTGTCTTTGGAGAAGGAGCATAGCTAAAAAAAAATTTTTTTTTGTAAGTTTAGGTGTATAATAACTGTAGGTCCAGTAAAGGATCACTACTATTTGCTTCTATTTTCTTCACACACTCATTCTGCAGAAAGAAACTAAAGGATTTTGACTGTTCCTGGGATTATAGTAGGTAAGATCTAGGAGGTCTTTTAAAATGATGTCTGTTTTCTTATTCTGTATTTTCAGATGAATGACAATATTTGACCTGCTAATTCTTGAAAAGAAAGGAATGAGGTTGATAAGGAGTGAGATCTGGTATCTTTGTATATCCACCAATCCAGGAGATCTGAGCAGGTCATAGAGAATTAGAACTCTTCTGCAGCTAATAATAACAACTATAATAAGAAGAAGTAACATGTACTAAGTGTTTACTCACTGCCAGGTGCTATGCTGCAGCCTAGCCTTCACCTTCATTATCTCATTTAATTCTCACTGCAGTCCTATAGATAATGTACTAATACAGTTTCTCATTTTATGGGACAGGGAAGTAAGGCTTAGAAGGTTTATTTACTTGACCAAAGTGACAACAGGTGGTAACCAGAAGAGCAAGGATCTGGAGGCAGTCAGTAGAAAAGTTATCTTGAGAAGTCATCTTTTTGTATTGAATTCAGTCTGGTAACAAACTAGTATTTTAGATCTGAGTTTTAGTCTTTCATAGCAAAAAGGAAAGAGAATCTTTTCTGAAAAGAGAACATTTGATAAAAGGGAAGTATTTGTTTAAAAAAAAAAATGCCTTCCTTAACCCCGTTTCACAGATGAGAAAACTGAGAAAATGAATTGGCTGACCTAGCAGAGTGAGGTGCATAGCCAGGTCTTAAAACCAGATTTTTCTGATTCAAGCTTCTGTATTCATTCTGCTCAACTACACTGCCTAAACAGAAAGATTCTTGTTGTTTTGTTTTGCTTTGCTTTGTTTTATGTTTTCCCCCCTGTAATGCCTAACAGTAAATCATTAACAGCTCAGAGCTCATAGTTCTCAGTGAAGAAGCTTTCTTTCACGTTAATTGTGAATACCTTTTTATACTGAAAGGATGCAAATGTAGAAATAGTGCTATTCTCAGTGGTGAATTAAATGACATAAAAATGGCAAAAGACTAAAATAACTACATCAGCTTTACTTGAAAAGCAGTTCAAGCAGTTGAAAAGATATCTGAAAGGCCTGTCTCAGTACAATTTTAGTGTTCTCCACCCCCAAGACCTATCCTTCCCTACCTTAGGAAAGTCATTCCACATTACATTTCTGCTAGCTTTTGTTCATGAAAGACTTCACCACTCATAAAGTTTTGGTACTTTTCATCTCCATTCATATATTTCTTCTTTCCTCTGTGAATGGTTACAGTAAAACTGTCAAAACAAATCTCTGGAGTGACCACTGTAATGGGCAAAAACTTATTCGATATTTAATTGGCAAGAGATTTTTGACTGGCACCCACATTTTAATACACACTTGCAATGAACTGAAGTATACTGTGTAGAATTGATTTACTCTGTGTTGCAAAGTTAGCTCAGGTACAGAATGTGCATAAAATGATCTTAAGGTTCCTCCAGTCTCAGTTGGGCTGGAAGTATCAGAAAAAGCCAGATGAACTGCCTTAAGTCACTGCTTGGCCTGCAGCCCATATGCCTCAGCTTTCTCCGTCATTTGTGTGCAAATTATTTGGCCACATGGCCTCCTGTCATGTTGGGGATCTGTGATTTTTCCAAAGGTTTAATTTAGTTGAATGTGATTGTTAATGTCAAGTTGGGAATTTTCTCCCTCCCATCTCTCATTAAAACTCTTACTATTAGTTTGGAACTATTTGGAACTATTATGTTATATAATGAAGCTTGCTTGTCTGTGTGAATTTGTACTTTCACAGATTTTTAGACTTGAAGAGCTTTTTGAAATTACCTAGTCTAAGCCTTTTATTTTACTGATGGATAAATTGATGTCTTGAGAAGTAATACAGAATTCTCAAGGTCACCCATCTAGTTAGGGGGAGAGTGAGAACTGGAACCCAGACTTTATGTATTTAAGCTCTAAGACCAATGCATTCCTACAGCATCATGTTCCTTCTTTATGTGATTGTCAGAGATTCAGTCACTGATTTGACAACTAGTTATTGCCATGAACTTGGCAACTGTCCTAGGCATTAGGAATTCAATAAAAGGAAAAGAAAAACAATCCAAAAAAGCCCTTAAGTTTTTGAAACTTATAATCTAGTGGTGAACAGAATCAAATGCTTGTCTTAAAATGGTTATAAAGACATTTTATAAAGACATTTTTTTTTCTTAAAAAGTACCTTTAATGTACTATACCATATGAGGCAGACAAAAAATCTGCTAGTATTCTTCCACATTTTCTGCTAAAAATATTTTGAGGGAACCCTTAATGCCAGATACGGAAATCATTCTTCGGAAATGAGTATATGAACATAGGAAATCTTAACCAGGTAAGCAGGACCCTCGTGGGGGATGCATTCATGGGTCAAGGATAACTCTGTCCCAGAGTCTTTCTGTGATTTGGGATTAAATGCCTGTAAGAATGCATAGATTCAAGCAGGAGCTGGAATAAAGAAATAATAAACACATCAAAGAGGAAATTATTCAACAAGATGTTTTTAAAACTGACACATTTTCAAACATGTATTAGATTGTCCCGGAAGATGAACGAAAAGGCCAAGAGAGCACTAACTTGAGATTTAAGGCAGAAGCTTCAGGGTCTATTATAATTGGTTTTTGTGATTAACTAAACTTTCCTCTTTTAGAATATGATATATAATAGTCCCTACCCCCTCACTATGGCATAATTGGGGAAGGAAAGGTATAAAAAGTTCAATCCTGCAGAATCCTGGGTTTCAGTACTGTGAGATTATTCAACAACAATATTATTCAAAACATACAACTGGCCACTACAAACAAAATACACACTGGACATCGAAATGAAAAACCTACACAAATGATGAGGGTACAGCAACTTCCTAAATGTCCTCCCTTGCTGAATTTTAGCTCGCCAGAGTTTGAACAGATGACCAATTGTCTTATATCCACATTTACCACTAGTGAGGGGCATTATTTTTTCTTTTACAAGGTTGTTCTATAGTCAACTTAGAAATGAATGAAATGAAGTTCCCTCTTGGCAGATACACAGAATGGAATTTTTAGTTAATTAAGAGGCAGGGGGACAGGGCAGGGAGAGGAGAGTTTTGTCTGATAATGAAAGGGGGAAAAGTACATTTACCCACTGAAGTTTCTTCTGTGCTCTTTTTTGCTCATTTCTGCCAATTTAGCTTGTATTTTGTTCTGAGTTCCAATAAAACCATAAATATAACCTATTAGTTATAATATAGTTAATAACATAGTATAATAGTATAATATAGTAGTTACTAACATAATGCAATAGTTGGCTGTTTCACGTTTGGTCTTCTATATGTTAGTCACATGATAGGCCAGACTGACTGACATAAATCATTGAATGACTGTTTCATAGTTGGGGCCTTCAACATCTAATTCACTGTATCGTGAACTGTTGAGGAACTCTTGCAGATTTTCTCTTTCATGTTGCCTGCATGTCATGCATTGGTACTGTTAAAAAAAGAGACAACAGGCCCAGACCCACAATGGAGTCACTGGTATTAAGCCCCAAGTCTGCAAACCAAGACTTAATACCAATCCTAATTGCAATTTTAGCCTCTCCCAAGGATGTAACTTTTAACTACTTGGTCTGTAATTACCTGTTCAGTGCTAGTGAGGCAGTCTGTCTGACAGAGCCCTTCCCTCCTCCACAGGAAGGTTACCTTGCCTGAAACAATCCACTTTTTACTAGATTCCCACCCCCCACCCTTCCATTTTGTATGGCTCCCTTTCTACTTGCTAGGTAGGATTCAGCTAGATTCTGGAATTATTGAATGAAGCCAAGTAGATCTTCAAATTTACTTTGTTGTTGTTGTTGTTGTTTTTTAAACAGTATCAAAGTTATGATTAGGTTGGATCCTCGGGAGAATCACTGATTGATCTATTTCCTGCCTTCAAGTGTAACTGAAACCAAAGTACAACTACACCAAGTGTTGCATTGTAGAACGGTGGTTGGGTTGTTATCCCTACTACTTGTGTTACTGAGATTAGAAGTTATAAGTAAGGAAATCTGAATCTCCTTCCATTTTTTTCTGACTCCAGGCCAGCTAAAGAAGCAGTAACATATTCTCCTTTATCATCATTGAAAAAAATAGCAAGTCTGAAATAAAGGAAAACATGAGGCCTGAGATCTTTTTTGGTCTGCTTTAAGATCTAAGGAGCTTACGGAACAATTATGTGGAAGCTCCCAGGTGTATTGATTAAGGTTATCTTTCTGGAGGGGTAACGAGGTCTTTGAGAACCATATGACTTTTAGAGCCTACTGTCTGTAGAAGGAAAACCGGAAAGACGAAAAGAAGGAAAGAAAGAAAGTAGGAAGGAAGGAAGGAAGGGAAATGAAGAGAGGAAGAAAGGGAGAAAGGAGGGGGAAAAAGGCTAATTTGAAGTGGAGGTTGTATGGCAAGAGGAACTTTTACCCCTTAGGTTTATTTTCTCTGCACTAGGTATATAATAATATAGGTGCTCAAAATCCATCCTTAGCTAGGCATTAAACTCTAGGAATAATCTGTTTATAGAAAATAAAGCCATTTCTATTTGAAAACAAATGGAAAAATAATTATTTTTCCGCAAATGTGTACCCTTTTAATTGATCAAATGCATCCAAGAAATTCTGCCGGCAATTTGAACACTCTGTAGGTGTTGTTGCTGCTCTAAATTTGTCTGCAAGAGGAATTGTAAATGGTATTTACCTTTTAATTAAACAAAGCATCTTGCAAATTAAACACATGTTCTTGCACATCAAAATTTAGTTAACATCCTTTTCATTGTTCATCCTGCTGACACTCTGACAACATCATGAGTCCACACACAATATAGAATCACACTGCTTCCCCCTCCCCTGCACTTTGCATTCCTCAGAGTAGATGATATCACATGCTAGAGTACACTCTGTAACTGACTTCTAATAACTGAGCAGCGTTTCCCATTTAATATACTTAATATTGTGTAAAATACGGGGCTGCATTGGTGTGTCCAGAACCTGGAAAGCTTTGGACACTGATCTGACATATGTCTTATAATCTTACACTGGAAATTTGACAGTGAATGACAGAACACCTTAGAGGAATATAAGAAGATGATAAAGGCAGAAGCACTGCACATGAATGTGGAGTCTGGTTTCTAATAGCTACATACTTTTTTACATGCATACCAGTAATTTGACATTTATAATTCACTGTGGAGCTGAATTCCTGTCATTTTCTTACTGTCAAGTTCTCCACATTTTGAAATAAATGTCCCTTCTAATTATTATATGAATTTGAACTCCAACATTCAATTTTTTCTCCTGTCCTTTATAATGGAGTACTACATTTGGCTGAAGTCTGATTTGCAAGACCGTTTAGGAAATGTGATCATTCCACATGTATTCCCACAAACTAAAAAGGGGAACCCCTTTCTTGATTGTGCTCTGCCTTGCTTGTGAAAGTACGATTTAAAACTCATCCATCAGTACTATTTCCAAGAAAATAAGGTTATTAATGGCAGGATGAAACTGAGATAATTAGGATATAGTCTTAATGGAACAAAAGTCAGAGAGAGGTTTTTCAATAAAGGAAAATTGTAGTTAACGACTGTCACTCAGTTGTACTGGTGCTCATTAATCTCTTTTATTTCTGTTTATTTATGGTTGATATAATTGAAAAAAAAGTCATGTGCTTAGAATATTGCCAAAGGAGAAATGAATTCTGCTTTGAGAAGAGGCATCTCTGAATAAAGTTAAATTCCAGGATGAGATAAGATCTTCCCTTAGCATTATGGCACTACCAAGATTTTTCTTTTTTAAACTTAAGGGATTATTTTTGCTGTCAGTGTTTAGTTTTAAGGTTCAGATAAATAGTATGTTGAAGAGATGCTACTCGTCTAAGAAATTGCTTTGAGGCACAGAAGTGATTGGTGTGGATATGAGTGGAGGAGAGGGTGAGTGGCTCCTTAGTGTCAACATAAAAAGCTTCAGCTCCAAGGAATAAACTACCATCTTGCTTTGTCTTAACCAAGCTATAAAGTAGAGAAGTAAATAATGAAAGAACATGTGCAAATTCAGAATTTATATTTTAAATAGTATTTATGAAAGTAGTGATGACACGATACTGATCTGTTGATTAAAATAAGCCTTCACACACATAAATATAAAATATTCTTTCTTGATTTCATGGAAATGAATAGAATGTGAATGCTGAATACACTTAAATAGGACTTAAAATAACCAAATCCATTTCCCTAGATTCAGATGAGACCAAAGATTAAGGACTTTAGCTAGTGACAAAGTTTTTAAGTGTTATCTGCTTTTATAGGAGCACACCTTCTGTCCCCTTGTTTAAACATTTCACAATTTAACTGGATACAATTTTCGAACTACAAAGAAAATCTATGCCAACCAACAAGTTTCAGAAATATTGATTGGAACTTCCACTGATGTGTAAAATGTGCCTGACTATAGTTGTAGACTCTCTGTCTGAAAAAAATTTTTTTTTTCTTAAGTTTCATATTGATCCTTGTGGCCATTTGGTTTTCATTAGGCTTATGAAAGATAAAACATTGATTTAACTCTTCACAGAGCCATTCAAGTGTAATTATTTTTACAAGCGATATGGATACAAGTCTTCCTTCTTTTAGACTAATTTTTATAATATGTTTAGTAATGCGCTCCAGTTTTGTCAATTTCCAAAATGATAAATGAGTCTTTTTAAAAAATGAGAAGTGCTTACATGCATGCTGACAAAACGGCCACTGTTTCTTTCATTCTTGCCAAGAGCCAGGTATTGTGCTGGGTACATGACACATCCTGTTGCATTTTATGGATGTACTCTGGGGGATCAGAGATTTATGGAGACTGAACATCTTGTTCAGGGTCACCCATCTAGTAAAAAGTGGAACCTGGTCTCAAACTAAGTTCTGACTTATAAGACAAGGCCCTTACATACATTGCCATGTGACTATTCACAAGTCTCATTTTCTGAACACTTACCATGTACCAGGCACTGTATTTATTAATTTGTATTTAGTAATTTACAGGTTATAAAGTGTATCTTCTTTGGCATCAAGTCTAAAACATAGATCTTAGAATTTTGACTAAAAATGTACTTCTGGGTTTAGGCTAAGTGTGGAAGTAGAAACGTATATGGGTAGGGTCAACCTTAACAAAAACTGCAAAGTGGGCCAAGTGTGTCTTTGGTGCCTTTTCCTTTCCACTTTCATACCTCCCCCAAGTTTGCTTTTCATTCCTATAGAGCAAACATTCAGAAGAAATTACTTCTGCCAAAATTTGAGTTTGACTAGGGGCATCTAGAAAACTGAATAGGAATCAAGCTCTAAAGAAATAGGTTTATTTGTGCATTTGTTGACTCATTCATTCATTTTAAAGTATGAAAGGGATGTGAGGTCTAGAAAAGGTAGGAAACCAGAGACCCTCCAAATAGGGTCCACAATGTGATTTTTCCCCAATATATTTTATTTTGAAAGATAAAACATGGAACCCTTTAGGTGCAGTATAGATTGTCCAGAACACCACGGCCCTTCAGCACCGTTACCATACTCTCATCCTTGTTCCACATTCTCTTACTCAGTTCCTCAAATCATTTTAAGTTTGTGACTGCAGATAGTCAAACATAGAAATCTTGTTTGTGAAGGATGAATCCAAATAAGTTATATTCTCTTCCCAAGGTCAATGTCATCTTTTTCTTTTCAACACCTAGGATGACGCTTGTCACATAGGAAGCTCAGTATTTATTGAGTGAATGAGTGAATGAGTGAATTAATGTGACTGAATGGAAGCTGTAACCGAGGTGTCACAGCCCTGACCCATTTGTTTCACCTTAGCACTTAATTCTCAGAAGGAATAGGTTAACATCTCTATTTTGGTGTATGGGAAATTAGGCTCTTTTGGTACGTGGTTTTTCTTTTTCTGCCTAAATCAAATGAGGCCTGAACTAAAAGCAATTCAGCCAGAGAATATTCATTCAAAGGTTGGTTTCAAATTGAAATCATGTAAACACAGCGACTAAATGTACAATACTTTCCAGAAGACCCAGAAAATCACATTTACTTCCAATAAAGTCATGATTATTGATGTAGTGCACTATCTTCATCCCTGTGAGTGAAACGGACAAAGAAGTATGAGACAAAGTGGGTATTTTTGCCAGGATTATCAAGAATGTTTTAGGAGCCTGGAGAAACCTTTGAACTGAACTGATTTTATATCCAAACATGCAGAATTAAAAAAATGAATAACTGAGCCATTTATCTCTCTCTGTGATTAATCTACACTATACCAACACCTGGCTATGTAGGAAACAATTGATTCCTTTATTCAGCATTCATTTGTATATTTAGTAAGACAGAGCTTGGGACTGATTCTTTTATCACTGTTATAGGGCCCTGGCCATCTGACTGCTCTGGAGAAAGTTGGGTATCCATTAGGGATAATTGTATTAAATAAAAGAAAGTTGTGACTTTTGATTAGGAGTGAGTTTTTAAGGCAGTAATTATGTTGCAACAAGTATGAGGGATACACTAGTTGGGTGTATCCAGTGTACAGAATCAAGGCAGGGTATGACATCTGATGTTGAACTGAGACTAGGTCCTTATCTTTCGTGTAACCAACTGCATGACCATCATATTACCATTACATGCTGCTTCAAAGCCTTCAATGCTCCGTATTTCCTAAGGACAAATTTTGAAATCCTGAGAATGTTAGTCAAGGTTCATCATACTGGATGCTCAGTAAAAATTTTTTTCTGTGAAGTCATGGATATTTGCTGGCATACATTGTGTCCTGAATTCACCCAAGCATTCTCAAAAGTCTTGAAGGCTTTATTTTAGGGTTTTGTGTTGTTGTTGTTGGTTTTTTTTTTGTTTTTTTTTTTTTTGGACTGTAAGATTTTACCCATAATACTCTGGGAATACCCTTCTCTCACTTCAAACATGTCCATAGTCTTGCTTCATCTATGAAACTCTTCCTATCACTGTACTTGAGCATTTGGAGCACATGGATGGCTCAGTTGGTTGAATCCATCCAGCTCTTGATTTTGGCTCAGGTCATGGTCTCACAGATAGAGCCCTGTGTCGGGCTCTGTGCTGAGTGTGGAGCCTGCTTGAGATTATCTCTCTCTTTTTCTCTCTCTGCCTCTTCCCCTGCTCACTGCATGTGTATGCTCTCTCTCTCTCTTGAAAATAAATAAACACTTTGAATAAATAAATAAAAGCTTAAAAGACTTTGAACATTCTCTGCAATTGAGTCAATCACTCTCTCCTCTGTATTATATTGCATGACACTTTCTCTGTTACTATCATGTCATATATCACACTTTACCTATTTAATAACTATAATGTTTATGCCTGGATTACCTACATTATAGACCTTAGGTACTTGCCTATGTTACCTATGTTATAGCTTGTAGGTAAATACTTGTTCCTTAAAAATTGTGAGCTATATGGTAAAGCGATCATATATTTTATAATCATTGATTTCCATGGTAGATTTTCAGTAAGTGTTGGGTCAGTCAGCCAACTACCCGTATTGGACTACTTGTGTAGAACAAAACAAAATGAAAGAAAAGAAAAAATAGAGAAAAAAAGAATTTGAGAGGAAGTGGTGATATCTTTGGAGATACATCCATAACTCTACCTTTTTTTTTTTATTGCTGTTTTTAGTATGACTATAAAGTAGTAGGTTTTTCTTTTTCCTAACTTTTTTTGTTCCTTTTCTTATTTTTAAAAAAAGTAAATTATGGAATTTATATAGCAAATATCATTTCATCTTGCAAGGTGATCTTATTTATTTTATTTTATTTTATTCATATTGATATTATTTACTTATCTTATTTTTTATTCATATTGATATTATTAAAACAGTGCTTTAGATTTATCATCTCAGCAATTGTTTTAAAAGTTACTCTCATTACTTTTTTTTTGCCAGCCTTTACCTTTTGTTTCATTTTGGTTCATTAAAAACATTTAACTCAGTTCAAAATTTAAAGATTTGCAGCAACTGAAAAAAAAATCCTAAATACCAAATGAGGGTTATTGGTTAAAAAAACACAACAGTGTAGCCATCCTTAAAAGAATTTTATACAACCATTAAAATAATGATATAATGTAGGAAATTAGGAAATTATTTATGTAAAAAATGTTCATTGTCTTTTTCTTTTTTGTTACTAGTGATTTTTATTTTTTACTTTTTAAAAAATTAGGCGTACAGAGATTTTGACTGAACAATTCAGTGGACATCCATATATTCTTGTCTTTAGTTCATCAATTATTAACATTTTGTAAACACTTATCTTTATCTGCTTGTCTGTTTATTTTTCTGTTCAGATTGATAGAGAAAAATATGTATATGCACGTGTGTGTGCGTGTGTGTGTATGCATATGTATGTGTGTCATAGGTCAGAGTATTTTTCTTTACCTTTAAAGTGTAAAAAAATATTATTTTATTAGAATTTGTTTTTATCAGTGAGCCCTTTTAATATGGGAGTCAGGTCTTTTTTTATTTCCAGCATTTTTTCTTTGATTGTTATTTTATATATTAATTATATTCCACTTCCTTCCCCTTCAGGGATCACATTATTTCTATGTTAGAAGTTCTATATCTGTTTTATATACTAATTATGTTTTCTCTGATTATTTTATTTTTTATTTTGTTTTTATTGACATAGCTCTGTTTGTGTTTTATTTATTTATGAGCGAGAGAGAGACAGGATGAGCAGGGGAGGGTCAGAGAGAGAGGGAGACACAGAATCTGAAGACAGGCTTCAGACTTTGAGCTGGCTGCCCGCACAGAGCACTACACGAGGCTCGGACCCACTAACCATGAGATCATGACCTGAGGCAAAGTCGGGCGCTTAACAGACTGAGCCACCCAGGCGCCCCAACCATGAGCATCTTTAATTAGTCTTTATTTCTAAGATGATTTTTTTTAAGTTTATCTTAGAGAGAGAGAGAGAGAGAGAGCGCGCGAGCGAGTACATGAGAGAGGGAGAAGCAGAAAGAGAGGGAGAGAGAAGGAATCCTAAGGAGGCTCCATGCTGCCAGTGCAGAGCTAGGGATGGGGCTCAGTCCCACAAACTGTGGGATCATGACCTGAGCCATAATCAAGAATCAGATGCCCTACTGACTGAGCCACCCAGGTGCCCCTTATCTTTTCAAAAATACATTTCTTTCTGAGTTTGTGAATTCTCACTTCATATCTTTATATTTTTTTTTACCTGTGGTTTAAAGTTTATCAATTACAATTTAAATTTTAATAAAATCTATGAACTCTTATTTAATGATATATAATTCAGTTTCCTTGTTTTATTGTAGTTTCATGAAGAAGAATATTAACTGACATATTTTCATGTTTATTTTCTATTTACCTATAGTTTTGTATTATCATTGTTTTTTGACATTACCTTCTTAAAAAGTTTTAGATGTATTTGATTTTCTTAGACTAGAAATAAATTTTATTGCAGACAAAGATAAGTTTAGATGGCTTATGGATTTCGTAGTTCGAGAGTACCTTCTTCTTTTGATAAGGTGACATTAATTTTTTTTAATTATCTCTTTTTTCTCTTGAGGAGGTAGATATCATGTCTTTTGATTTTTGCGACTTTTTTGTTTGTTTATAGACTGTTAACTTGCATTCCTTGCTTTCTTATTTCCCATCACACCCTAGCTCCGACCATTTTCTTTCCAGAAGTGGTTCTTGCCCAAGAGTACTATTTCTGGTCTTAGGCACCTTATTGTTTTCCTTTTGGGTGGTACTCTGATGTACTAGATCTCAGATTTGTTTTTGCATTTCCTATTTTCAAGCTTGGATGTTCTTTTTCTGGGGTTGTCGTATCTGTGTTCCACACCTAGAAGCTCACGCTCCTTTCCCTGGTGTCATGTATGCAGTCTGTGCTTGAGGTGGGTTCAGGAGCTGCCTCTGTTAGATTTGGTTATCCATTTTCTGTGCCAACACAGAATTGGAATTAGTGTTCCTTGTATCCTAGTTATTCTGTAGGCCTGAGTTTTGAGTGGTTTTACTTATTCTCTTTGTTGCTATATATGGTCATTTTGATATAGTATGAAGAAATGCAGGTTTACATGGCTACATTCATTATCTTACAAGAATCAGAATGCCTCTGTGCTCTTGTGACAAATTTGTTCCTATTTTGGTTTTGGAATGCATCAGTAGTTATTACTGGAAATTTTTTCTTGAAGAGGAGATAAAGAGCAAAACTTGTCACAGATCTCTTGACTGATCTCAATCCCTTGAATTACACGTGATATATTTTTAAACTATAAAAGAAAGTAACAGAACGGCATGAATAGTATAATCATATCTTTATTAAATATACATATAAATATGCACACACATATATTCATGGAAAATTATCTAGAAACTTGTGTACATTAATTTATTTACTGTGGTTACAATGGGGTAGTAGGATCTTATTCTCTGTGTAACAAACAATAGATTACTTAATCATACACACAAAAATAGAAAAAGGCATTTCCATTTTAGGAAAAACAGAAGTTGTCACAATTCAATTAAATTCAACAAAGGTTTTTTGAAAAAGGCATTTCTACCATAGCAAAAAAGAAATAGGTATTGCATTCTATTCTAAATTCATTTAGGCTATGTTAACTAAATGAATCGTAATTATAATTACATGGATTATACAGGCATACATACACACACATATTTGTGTATAATATGTGTACACACATATTAAGGAATGTTTGAGTAAAAAGGTAGTAACATTACAGTTGAGATGGGAAAAAAGCAGTGATAAGAGGCACAGAAAATGAGTCCCAGCCAAGGGCAGCTGGGCTGAGAGCCACTTCAGGACTTCACCTCTTGGCAGAGCATGGCAGCCAGGTCCCAATGCAGCAGGTCCTGGTTGAGCCATAAAGGGTGTACTTCACAAACGTTTCCAAAGAATCAGTGATTCTCCTCTATTCCTAAGCAATCTGACCAAAGCAAAGGATTCTTACCAAAGCAAAGGAATGAAATATTTTGAAGGAAGAGAAGAAAACTGTGGTGAAGGTAGATAGTTATATATTATAAAATATTTGTGTCACATTAACAATGTGTTTAAAATATTTGGATAATTAGTAACTACAAACTAGTCACAAGGTTTATGGCATTGTCTTCCCTCAGAAAAACATAGTGGAAATAGACTGAAAATAAATAAGAAAGGCAGTATATTATCCAGGTGATAACAGCCTGGATTATTTGCTGGTGTTTAAGTTCTGAAATTGTAGAGTTCAAGAAGAAAGAGTTAAAATGAAACAAAATTAGCTAATTCACAATGAAATTAAAATATTAACCATTTGGAGAATTTGATAATGTAAGAGTGTAGATTTGTGTTTATTCATCCCATTTCAAAGCTATGCATTTCCTCTTAAAAGGAAGAACCCTAGTGTTTTATTTTGAACCAAATGCTTATATTTGTTTTCTTTTGAGCTTTCCTATGATGATATCATAATCAATCTCTCCTCCGCCCTTTTTCTCTCCTATCCGTTCTTCCTCCCTCTCCCATTATTCAGACTTTTTGATGCTGTTATCCTTCACAGTCCATAGATGAAGTTAGTTGTGACCATGTGATCTTTGTTGGTCAAGAAAATGTGAGCAAGGGGTGCCTGGGTGACTTAGTCAGTGGACCAAGCAACTCTTGATCTTGTTTTTTTTTATTAAAAATTTTTAATGTTTATTTATTTTTGAGAGAGCAAGAGGGCAGGGAGGGACAGAGAGAGAGGGAGACACAGAATCTGAAGCAGGCTCCAGGCTCTGAGCTGTTAGCACAGAGTCTAATGTGGGGCTTGAACGCATGAACCACAAGATCATGACTTAAGCCGAAGTTGGACACCCAACAGACTAAGCCATTCAGCTGCCCCTGATCTTGGGATTTTAGGTTTGGGCCCCACATTAGGTGTAGAGAATACTTAAAATAAAATCTTAAAAAAGGCAAGAAGGAAGGAGAAAAGAAAAGGAAAAGGAAAGAAAAGAAAAAAAAAATGTAAGCAAAAGTGCTATGCGTCTTCCATGGAACTTTTAAGAGCAATGTACCACAGAGTGCAATGTGCCACACTTCTTGCCTGGGAAACTTTCTGTTCCATATGTGCCCTGCAGTGAGCGAGAAAAACAAAGCCCTCAACTTTTCCCCACTCTCACTCACCCTTCAGCAGGGCAACATATAGAATGCATGAGAAATTAATAAGATTTTATGTTTATTATATTTTTAACTATGTGGCTATCTAGCCTATCCAGTAAGCATAAAGACAAAGGAAAATTAACATTCTTCATGCAGGTTTAGCATTTTGGAGTTGGGATGCATATGGTCATGACACGCACATATTAATAACTGTTATATATAACCATATATGTTGTTATAATTTAATAACATAATATTTTATTATTTAAACACTTCAGGTTAACTTATTCTTACCCAGGGATCTTGACAAGGTAAATTCCTTTCACGAGTTTCTTCTCACATTTCCATTGTTGACCCCCTCACATCCCTCAGACGTCTACTAGTTCAATAACTCCCTATGGAGCCTTTCTTGGCCATTCTGTTTAAGTAGACTCTAATGTACTACCTTTTATTGCAGCACCCTGTCTGCATTTTCTGAGCTTGCAAGTAGATGTTTGTCTGTTATATTTTTACTGTTTGTCTAACCCTCTAGCCGGTCAGCTCCATGAGTCTGTGTCCATCCTCTCCACCACTGTATAACTTGTACAGGACAAAATGACAGCTTCAAGGTAGGTAATATAGATGCCATGATAGGTAATACATATGCGAGGATTAAACAACTGACAAAGTTATTGTAATAAGTGTACATGGAATAGATATAACTTTAGTTTTATAATATTTTATATAATCATGAGTTATATAGCATTTCCCCCCAATACATCTGTTCTTTTAAGCTTATGGTAGAAAGTGTGGAAATAGCAGTAGTTCAGAGATTTTGTGGTTTGCTTAAAAGGGGTTGATCATTACTGTTATTATTATTATTTACTTTCGTGAAGACCTATCAATTTTTCCAGTTATTAAGATGTCATATAATTCTCATTTGAAAATACCAGTCAAGTATATTATTTGTGTGATATAAATGTTAATTAAGAGGTGTGCGAAATGGTGTTAGGAAAGTCTATACACTTTGATTGCAATACCATACAATACCATAAATATACCATATAATACCATATACCAATAATGTTCCATATAATAACATATACCATACAATACCATAAAAGATATAAGCATTCAGAGTGTCTGTTTAATAATACATTAGTTTATTATAGTTTATTAATAGTACAACAGTGTGTTACAAAAAGTCTATACACATATAATATCTAAGTATATGGTTTGAAAAGTTTCTGGATTATTATTATTATTTATTTTCATATGTTATGAGTACCATATAGTATGTAACACATATGGAGTACTCAATACATATTTTTTGAATGAATAAATATAATGAGAGGACCCAGGCAATGATACAATATTAAATGCTTGATATCTGAAATCATTGTCACTTCTACCCCTGGTGGATGGAGGGAAGAACCTATGCCAAGCGTGGAAGTGGTATAACTTACACACAACAATAACTTTTGCTCCCATTCTGACAGAGAGGTAAAGTCATGAAGCTACATCTAGAGGAAGGAAAAGGGAAGATAAGAAATAGAGGGTAGCTGGTCTTATGATTTTACTGGGGTAGAAATTTTGGAAAACAGCCTTTACCATAGCATGAGATAGAATTAAAATTTTTATATTTTTATTTTATTTTTTACTTTATTTTTGAGAGAGAGAGAGAGATACAGTGTGAGCAGGGGAGGGTCAGAAAGAGAGGGAGACACAATCCGAAGTAGGCTCCAGGCTCTGAGCTAGCTGTCAGCACAGAACCCAACATGGGGTTCAAACCCACGAACTGTGAGATCGTGACCTGAGCCGAAGTCGGAATGCTTAACTGACTGAGCCACCCAGGTGCCGTGGCATGAGATAGAATTAAAGCCAATTTTTCTACCTGTCTGTAAAGTCCTTTGTACTGATATTATTCACTGGCTAATATTATCTTTGAAACTGCTAATTGTTCACAATGTATACTGTTACTTTCTAATTTAGCCCTAACAACATATTTTCTCTAGAAGGAATGAATAAACATTAAGTGGAGACATGATGCATTTGAAATATTTTTATTAGAGCATTGACTGTACAGCATAATGAAACAGAATCCTTTTCAAACAAAACGATGCATAGATTCTAGCCAATGTACAGCTCTGTTGAACCAGCTGAAATAAGACTAGCTCCGTAAGCCTCCAGATCGTCCCCTGTTCTCTTTAGTATATAAAACTAGAGTAGAGATTTTCTTTATAAATTCAACTGCAGCTGGACTGGCTTATGGTCCTCTCATTTCCCTAACCTTGCAATCAGATCTAGAGGTGTCACCACCTGCTCGAGGTGTGCCCTGCTACACAGTCACTTTTCCAGTTCTTCCTAAGATATAGGTGATGCTCCCTTCCCCTTTCTGTAACAGTCTGTACCTTCTTTCTGTCATTAGGAAGATTGTAAATCCTGTTTAGTTCATTGCTAACTACGTTATTGCTCTGCAAATAACTGCCGTTTCTGTGCCTCTGAAATACACACAGAAAATAAGACGAGGTAGGTCAGTTTGACAAATGTTGACTTTGACTAGAGAGAATTTATGTCTATTTCACTGGTGAGAAAGATTAGAGTTAACACTTACCATCATCACTAATTAAATTTCTAAATGATAACAAATCAGCTAAAATGTGTATCTACTTTTGAGTGGCAACTCAGCCTTGGGATTATTATATAGCAGAAGAGATAGACTTTTCAAATTATTTTTCTGAATAAAGAACATATCTTAAAGAGATAAATATGTATATGAAATCTACAAAGATAGGTTAATATGAGACTCATTTTAGCAAATTATCATTCAATATAGATATTTGGTATAATTGATTTAACAGCTAAGTTTGTTTGATCAAATAATATAATGGATTAATTTGTGGCCAATATGCCATAGATTATATTTTTTGGAAGATTAAGGTAGTATTTGTGTTTGATTTTTTTTCAAGTAATTGATCTAACAAAAATTATGTTCATTTTCCTAAAGAGGATGAGGCAGATTTTCATTATCCCCAGTATCAGTAGCTTTAGGAAGATTCTAATTTTTGACAATTTGGGGAAAAATGAATAAAAAGAAAAAGCATAGCAGTAAAAACAAAAAATCTTTATTGTGTGTTAACTGTGTGCTAAGCCTGTTCATTCAACAGATATTCATTCAACAGATATTTTCTGAATATCTGACAGACATTAAAGACACAGCAGTGAAGAAAAACACAAGTCTCTGGAAGTCTACCATCCAAGCTAGTAGAGACAGATAATACCCAAGTATGATAAATAAATAGGTTATCCAGCATGTTCCAATGTGGCAGGTACAAGGAAGGAAGTAAAGGAGAGTAAGGAGGGAACAGGAGTGCTAGAATGGGGCTGAACTTTTTGAATTGAATGACCAGAGGGGTGTTGGGCATATAGGTAAATGAGGACAATTACCGATTTGCAGCCTCACTGTCCCTTTCCTGGGATCTCCTTTCCTTGGCCACCTATTCAGTTTGTTTTCATTGTCTTCCTTCTAGTCTGACTCAGCCCCTTCTCAGGATGAGTAAAGCCTTTCCATCTGGACCACAGCTTCTCTTTTCAGCTCAGATTAAAGCCTTTCTCCTCCCCCTCGTCC